>NC_057731.1:56256708-56260451 GCF_004010195.1 Chiloscyllium plagiosum | reverse complement strand
CAGTCTCTCCAATGTAGAGGAGACCGCATCGGGAGCAGCGGATACAATAAATGATATTAGTGGATTTGCAGGTAAAACTTTGATGGATGTGGGAAGCTCCTTTGGGGCCTTGGATAGAGGTGAGTGAGGAGGTGTGGGCGCAGGTTTTACAGTTCCTGCGGTGGCAGGGGAAAGTGCCAGGATGGGAGGGTGGGTGGTAGGGGGGCGTGGACCTGACCAGGTAGTCACGGAGGGAACGGTCTTTGCGGAAGGCGGAGAGGGGTGGGGAGGGAAATATAGATAAATCCCATCCGGCCCAGGGGACTTGTCTATTTTCACACTCTGCAGTATTTCTAATACCTCTTCCTTGTGAACCTCAATCTCTTCTATACTGGATGCAAGTATCTCTGTATCTTCCTCGTCAACATTTTCATTTTCTATAGTGAACATTGTCCCAAGGGGAACAATTCCACCACAGAACATTCCAGATGGCTTCCTTCTTCAAAGACAGCAACTTCCCCTCCCACATGGTCAACGATGCCCTCCAGCGCATCTCCTTCACTTCCCACACCTCTGCTCTTGGATCCCACCCCTCCTAACGCAACAAGGACAGAACCTCCGTGGTCTTCATCTTCTACCCCACTAACCTCTGTAGTGAAGAGGGAGATGGCACAGGGCAGGGTGACACTAGACACACGGACACACAAGATGGCTGCTGAGCCATCAATTGGCCAACTTGACACACAAGATGGTCGCCGGAGCACAATCTGGAGAGAGACAGCAGAGCAAACACAGACACTACCTGGGGCCACCAGAACGCCAGCACATTGCACTCACAACCTCGTTGATTAGTTTATGCATGAGTAGTGTACACTGCCCGCTGAAGTGTCTGGGTCCAGCCAACACCTCTTATAGAAATGCTAACAGCTTGATACAGACTCAATATGAAATGCTAATAGCCAGAGCTGCAGTAATCGTCCTTCTCAGGAAGAGCGATTAGCGCCCATTACTACAGCAATGGACATCCGCACAGACATTGAAACTGGCAATGTTCTATCAACAATTCTGCAATGATTACCATAAACAAACCATGTTACAGAGACAATAATCTCATTGCTGACCTATTGTATCACAACATATATAAACAAAGAACAAAGAAAATTTACAGCCCAGGAACAGGCCCTTCAGCCCTCCAAGCCTGAGCCGATCCAAATGTACTGTCTAAACCTGTTGCCCAATTCCTAAGCATCTGTATCCCTCTGCTCCCCACCTACTCATGCATCTATGCAAACGCATCTTAAATGAATCTACCATGTCTGCCTCTACCACCTCTGCTGGCAACGTGTTCCAAACGCTCACCACCCTCTGTGTGAAGCACTTGCTGCATGTATCCCCCTTAAATTTTCCACCTCTCACCTTGAAAGCATGACCTCTCATTATTGAATCCTTCACCCTGGGAAAAAGCTCATCTCTATCCACCCTGTCTATACCCTTCATAATTCTGTAAGACCTCAATCAGGTCCCTCCTCAATCTCCTTTCTCCTAAGGAAAACGATCCTAACCTACTCAACCTCTCTTCCTAGCTAGCACCATCCATACCAGGCAACATCCTCGTAAACCTTCTCTGCACCCTCTCCAAAGCGTCCACATCCTTTTGGTAATGTGGTGACCAGAACTGTACACAGTATGCTAAATGCGGCTGAACCAATGTCTTGCATAATTGTAGCATGACCTGCCAGCTCTTATACTCAATACCCCGTCCAATGAAGGCAAGTATACTATATGCCTTCTTGACCACTCTATCCACCTGTGCAGCNTGCCAGCTCTTATACTCAATACCCTGTTCAATGAAGGCAAGCATACCATATGCCTTCTTGACCACTCTATCCACCTGTGCAGCAACCTTCAGGGTACAATGGACCTGCACTCCCAGATCTCTCTGCCCATCAACTTTTTCCAAGGCTCTTCCATTCATTGCTCCAGAATTAGTCTTGCCTAAATGCATCACCTCACATTAGTCTGGATTGAAATCCATCTGCCACTTTTCCGCCCAACTCTCCAGTCTATCTATATCCTCCTGTAATCTCTGACAGTCCCTTATGCTTTCTGCTACTCCACCAATCTTTGTGTCATCTGCAAACTTACTGATTAGACCACCAATGCCCTCTTCCAGATCATTTATGTATATCACAAACAACAGTGGCCCCAGCACTGACCCCTGAGGAACACCACTGGTCACCTTTCTCTATTTCGAGAAACTCCCTTCAACACTCTGTCTCCTGTTGCTCAACCAGTTCTTTATCCACCTAGCTAGAACACCCTGCACACCATGTGACTTCACTTTCTCCATGGGGAACCTTATCAACTGCCTTACTAAAGTCCATGTACATGACATCTACGGCCCTTACTTCATCTATCAACTTGGTCACTTTCTCGAAGAGCACTATTAAGTTGGTAAGGCACGATCTCCCCCGCACAAATCCATGTTGCCTATCACGTTTCTTGACACGTGCTCCGGGTTGAGAGAAGACTCGCAGCTGTCCACTGTGCTGTTGGTATCTTTCTCTCCCCAGAGCTCCGGTATTTCCTTGTACAATAAACTCTGTCACTGATTCTGAGACTGGTGTTTTTTCCACAACTGTATACACCACATTATCCTCCGACATCTACAAACGAACTCCACCACCAGATATATTTTTCCCTCACCACCCCTGTCAGCGTTCCAGAGAGACCATGCCCTCTATGACTCCCTCATCAGGTCTATGCTTCCACCCCCCTCCCCCACACAAGCCCACACCCCACTCCCAGCACCTTACCCTTCCTCTGCAAGAAGAGCAAAACCTGCACCCGCACCTCCCCCTCACTTCCATCCATGGCCCAAAGGATCCTTCCACATCCGACAGAAATCTACCTGTACCTCCACCAATGTCATCTACTGTATCCGTTGCAGTCTCCTCTACATCAGCAGACAGGATGCCAACTTGCAGATCGTTTCAGAAAACATCTCTGGAACACCAGCACCAACCAACCCAACTGCCCCGAGGCTGAACACTTCAACTCCCCCTCCCACTCCACCAAGGACATGTAGGTCCTGGGACTTGTCCGTCGCAAAACCCTTGCCACCTGATGCCTGGAAGAAGAATGCCTCATCTTCCGCCTTGGGACCCTCCAACCACATGGGATAAATGCGGATTTCACCACTTTCCTCATTTTCCCTCCCCCCACTTTATCCCAGTCCCAAACCTCCAACTCGGCACCACCCTCCTGACCTGTCAATCACCTTTCCATCTATCTGCTCTACCCTCCTCTCTGACCTATCAACTTCTCCTCACCTTCATCTCTCTATCGCATTCTCAACTACCTTCTCCCCAAACCCACCCCTCTTGCATTTATCTCTCACCACCCTTGGCCCATAAGCCTATTCGTGATGAATGGCTTATGCCGAAAACTTCAATTCTCCTGCTCCTCGGATGCTGCCTGACATAGAACATAGAACATAGAAAAATACAGGGCAGTACAGGCCCTTTGGCCCTCGATGTTGCGCAGATCCAAGCCCACCTAACCTACACTAGCCCACTATCCTCCATATGCCTATCCAATGCCCGTTTAAATGCCCATAATGAGGGAGAGTCCACCACTGCTACTGGCAGGGCATCCCATGAACTCACGACTCGCTGAGTAAAGAACCTACCCCTAACATCTGCCCTATACCTACCACCCCTTAATTTAAAGCTATGCCCCCTCATAATAGCTGACTCCATACG
>NC_057731.1:56254597-56256443 GCF_004010195.1 Chiloscyllium plagiosum | reverse complement strand
GAACTCCATTTGCCACCTTTCTGCCCAGCTCTGCAGCTTATCTATATCCCGCTGTAACCTGACACATCCTTCCTCACTGTCAACAACTCCACCGACTTTCGTATCATCCGCAAACTTGCTCACCCAACTTTCTAACCCCTCCTCCAGGTCATTTATAAAAATGACAAACAGCAATGGTCCCAAAACAGATCCTTGCAGAACACCGCTAGTATCTGCTGTGTATTTCCAGCACCACTCTCTTGACTCTAATCTCCAGCATCTGCAGTCCTCACTTTCTCCTCCATGCTGTTCTATTACTCTGATGTGCTAATGTAAGGTATGATTTGTCTGGTTAGCATACAAAACAATACTTTTCACTGTATCTTGGTACATGAGATAATAATCAATCAATTCAATCAACACAATGGAGGGTATTCTCAACGTGAAGATGGGATTTTGTCTCCACAAGAACTGTCCAGTGGTCCGTCTGACCAATACTGTCATGGACAGATACATCTGCAGCCAGCAGATTGCTAAGAATGTGGTCAAGTATGTTTTTCCCTCTTGTTGGTTCCCTCCCCACCTGCCACAGACCCAGTCCAGCAGTGATGTCCTTCAGGGCCTGACCAGCTCCATCAGTAAAGTTTTAAAGGCATTTAGACAGGCACATGATTAAAGAACAAGAAGAAAGAAAATTATCGCGCAGGAACAGGCACTTCAGCCCTCCAAGCCGAGAACGTAAATATTACAGCGCAGTACAGGCCCTTTGGCCCTCGATGTTGCGCCAACCTGTGGAACCAATCTGAAACCCATCTAACCTACACTATTCCATTCTTGTCCATATGTCTATCCAATGACCATTTAAGTGCCCTTAACATTGGCGAGTCTACTACTGTTGCAGGCAGTGCGTTTGACGCCACGACTCCTCTCTGAGTAAGAAAACTACCTCTGACATCTGTCCTATATCTATCACCCCTCAATGTAAAGCTCTGTCCCCTTGTGCTAGACATCACCATCTGAGGAAAAAGGTTATATCTACTCTATCTAACCCTCTGATTATCTTATATGTTTCAATTAAGTCACCTCTCAAACTTCTCTCTTAAAAAAAACAGCCTCAAGTCCCTCAGCTTTTCCTCGTAAGACCTTCCCTCCATACCAGGCAACATCCTAGTAAACCTCAAGTGAACTCCTTCCAAAGCTTCCATATCTTTCCTATAATGCGGTGAGTAGAGCTGTATGCAATACTCCAAGTGCGGCCGCACCAGAGTTTTGTACAGCTGCAGCATGACCTCATGGTTCCAGAACTCGATCCCTCTACCAGTAAAAGCTAAAACACTGTCTGCCTTCTTAACAACCTTCTCAACCTGGGTGGCAACTTTCAAGGATCTGTGTACCTGGCCACCGAGATTTCTCTGCTCATCTACACTACCAAGAATCTTACCATTAGCCCAGTAATCTGCATTTGTGTCACTCCTTCCAAAGTGAATCACCTCACACTTCTGTGTTAAACTCCATTTGCCACCTCTTAGCCCAGTTCTGCAGTTTATTTATATCTCTCTGTATTACAACATCCTTCGTCACTAATCACAACTCCACCAACCTCAGTGTCATCTGCAAATTTTCTAACCCATCCTTCTACGCCCTCATTCAGGTCATTTATAAAAATGATAAACGACATTGCCTCCAAAACAGAACCTGCAGTACCCTCCTACTGTCTGAACTCCAGGATGAACATTTCCCATCAACCACCATCCTCTCTCTTCTTTCAGCTGGCCAATCTCTGATCCAAACCTCTCTTCTTTCAGCTGGCCAATCTCTGATCCAAACCGCTAAATTACCCTCAATCCCATGCCTCTATATTTTGTGC
>NC_057731.1:56244485-56254097 GCF_004010195.1 Chiloscyllium plagiosum | reverse complement strand
ACTCAGTGCTGTACATCACCATATCCACTGTCTCTCCATCAGCACTACCTCACACTTGGCTCAGAGCTGCCATGCTCCTGGTTCAACTTCATCCTCGGATCATTCAACATTCTAAAAAAACTTTTTCTTTTCCTTTCAGGCATCAACACACACAAGTTGCAACAACTCAGAGATACCCACTGCCTTCTGGAACCTTCATCCTCTCCCCTTCACTCTGACTCTATTCCCTCTCCCAACCTCACCTCCTGTTGAGTATTCACTATCTCTTTGGAACTTCTGATCTCTGAAGCTGAATGGTCTGTACTCAGCAAAGGTCTCAGTTTTATCCCTGTGCATCCCCATCCCTACTTTAATGAATTTTGGGCACAACATGAATTTAACTTGTCATGAAGCTGCTCCTTTAACACAGTTGTGTTGTTCTTGGTTTTTTTTCAGAAGGTTTTACTGACACAGGTCCTGAAATGTCAGGGTTGATCTACCTGAAGAAGCTTTTAAGTTTTAAAAAGAATCAGTGGTACAATGAAAGTGGAGTGGCCAGTTCTCCTAGCTCAGCTTACCCCTGGCTTGGTTTGTCTGGGTTTTAGCAGTCTGCTGTTCAGAGAAGGCACTCAGTTAGTGTTTGAGACTGTTGGTTAAAGAAACCGCTCTATGGAAGGAGGTGTTCCACACTGAATCTCCCTGCCATCTCTCTCTCTCTCTCTCTCTCTCTCTCCTATAAGACCCTGTGTTTGATTTTACCGTTTTTTTTCCAAGGGATGTTTATGGGGATTGTTGCAGGAATTTGGAACAACATCATTAAGTTGGGATAATCGGTTGGATTTTTCAGATAGGCTAAATTATTCTGTATTCTGTTCTCTTTGTGTTTGATTCGGTAATTTTGCAAATAAATTCTGTTTTGTTTAAAACTAAGTAGTTGGGCCAACTGCATCATTTTTGGAATATCCACTCTACACCTGTTTAAAACAACTAGTAAAGTTGGGGTCCAGGCTACTTCCCTGAAATGTTTTGTGGGGGTCTGGCCTGGTTCATAACAAACTCTTCCTCTGTCGTCTTCACCTCCGTGCCCATTTCTTTGGACTGGAGTCCTCTCCCATCCCAAAGACCCTTATGCCTAGCTCAAACACTCTCCATCCACTCCCTTTGTCCTTTTGCCTTTTACTTTGAGAACTGTCACCATGACATTAGTCACCGTGATTTCTCTGCCCTCCCCCTCACCCAATTCAACCTATCCCCCTCTGAACTGATTGCACTCTGTGCTCTCCGATCCAATCCTGACTTTGTTATTAAAGCATGCTAACAAGGGTCGTGCTGTTGTAGTCTGGAGTAGGGATCTCCACATTGCAGAGTGCCAGCTCTCAGATATCTCCTCCTATCTCCCCTGGACCATAACCCCAAGATGAAACATCAATTCATTGGGTCCACAACAGTCACCAACCTTATTGAATCTGGTATCCCCCCACCCCTCCAGTGCCTCCAGGGCCTTCAACCCTGCACAGCTCACATTTACCTCTTTCCCAAAATCCACAAATACGACTTCTCGGGCAGACCCATTGTTTCTGCCTGCTCCTGCCCCACAGAACTCGGTTGCTTTTCTCCCCTTGTTCAGTAACTTCCCATTTACATCCTCAATTCCTCTGATGCTTTATGTCACTTTCAGAATTTCCAGTTTGCCGGCTCCAGCCACTTCCACTTTACCATGGACATGCAATTCCTTTACTTGTCCATCCCCCATCAGGATGGTCTCAGGGCTCTCCATGTCATCGTGGAACTACGGCCTAAACCGTCCCCATCCACCACCACCACCCTCCGTCTGGCCGAGTTCATCCTCACTTGGAACATCTTCTCTTTCAACTCCTCTCACTTTCTTCAGGTCAAAGGTGCAGCTATGGGTACCCGCATAAGCCCCAATTATGTCTGTCACTTTGTGGGCTATGTGGAACATTCTCTGTTCCAGTCCTATTCTGGCCTCCACCCACAATTCTTTCTACGGGATATCAATGACATCATTGATGCTGCTTCCTTCTCCCATCCAAAATTGGAAAAGTTTATCAGTTTTGCTTCCAATTTCCACCCTGCCTTCACTCTCACCTGGCCCATCTCTGACTCCTCCCTTCCCTTTCTAAACATCTCTGTTTCCTTTTCTGGGGATAGGTTGGCCACCTATATCCAATACAAACCCACCAACTGCCAGTTACCTAGACTATACATGCTCACACCCTACTTCCTGTAAAGACTGTATTCGATTCACCAAGTTCCTCGGTCTCTGCCGCATCAGATCTGATGATGCCAACTTTGACAAGGGAGCCTCTGAAATGTCCACCTTCTTCCTCAACCAAAGATTCCCCAGCATCGGCATTGACAGGGCCCTCAGCTGGGTCTGACCCATCTTCTGCCCTCACCCTTCTCTTCTTTGTCACAACAGCAATAGGCTTCCCCTTGTTGTCACCTGCCATCCCACCAGCACCCACATCCCGAGGATCATTAGCCACCATTTCTACACCTCCAGTGAGATGCAACCACTAGACACATCCTCCCCTCCCTTGTCAGCCTTCCGCAGGGTCTGTTCCTTCCAGGACACCTTGGTTCACTTCTCGTTGACTTCCACTCCCCCACGTCACCTTCTCCTGCAATCGCAGAAAGTGTAACACTTGCCCATTAACTTCCTCCGTCCTCAGTATCCAAGGACCCAAACATATCTTCCAGGTGAAGCAGCATGTTACCTGCACTTCCCACAATCTAGTTGCTGCTCCCAATGTGGTGTCCTCTACATTGGGGAAATACACACAGGTGTTTTGCAAAGCAGTCACCTAGTCTATGTTCTCTCAGCAAAAAAGACCCTGATATTCCAGTTGCCTGTTGCATCAACACACCACCCATGTCTAACATCTCTGTCTCAGGCTTGCTGTAGTGTTCCAGCAAAGCTCAGAGCAAACTGGAAGAACAGCACCTTTCTTTCCCCTGGGGGACCCTACAGCTCTCTGGACTCAATATCGAGTGCAATAATTTTAGGGTTTGAGGCACCCTCTGCCACGTCCCTACCCCAACCCCTATACACCAGGCCTTGTTATCACATGGTCTACTATTACACATGATCCATTGTTCAGCAACTAACAATTCCCATTACTAGCCATTCATCCTCCCAGCCAAATTATTATCCATTCCTTTGTCTATCCAACTGTTATTTTCTCTCATTGGCCTCTATCCTCACTAATTAGTTACTCCCTTACCCCCTTTTCCTCACCCTACTATGTGGGCGTAGAAGGATGGGTTAGTAAATTTGCAGATGACTCTAAGGTATGCAGTGTTATGGATAGTGCTGAAGGATGTTGTGGGTTACAGAAGGACAGTTAATATGCAGAGCTGGGCTGAGATGTGGCAAATGGAGTTTAATGCGGAAGATTGAGAGGTAGTTCACTTCGGAAGAAGTAAGAGGAATGCAGAGTACTGGGGCTAATGGTAAAATTCTTGACAGTGTAGATGAACAGAGAGATCTCAGTGTCCATGTACATAAATCCCTGAAAGTTGCCATCCAGGTTGATAGGGTTGTTAAGAAGGCATACAGTGTATTAGCTTTTATTGGTAGAGGGATTGAGTTTTGGAACGAGGAGGTCATGCTGCAGCTGTACAAAACTCCGGCATGGCCGCACTTGGAGTATTGCATACAGTTCTGGTCACCGCATTATAGGAAGGATATGGAAGCTTTGGAATGGGTTCAAAGGAGATTTACCAGGATGTTGTCTGGTCTGGAAGGAAGATCTTACGAGAAAAGGCTGAGGGACATGTGGCTGTTTTCGCTGGAGAGAAGAAGGTTGAGAAGTGACTTAATTGAGACACATAAGATAATCAGAGGGTTAGACAGGGTAGACAGTGAGAGTCTTTTTCCTCGGATGGTGAAGGCTAACATGAGGGACATAACTTTCAATTGAGGAGTGATAGATTTAAGACAGATATCAGGGGTAGATTCTTCAATCAGAGAGTAGTACAGGCATGGAACGGCCTGCCTGCAACAGTAGTAGACTCGCCGACGTTAAGGGCATTTAAATGGGCATTGGACACACATATAGATAATAATGGAACTGTGTAGGTTAGATGGGCATCAGATTAATTTCACAGGTCAGCGCAACATCAAGGGCTGAAGGACCTGTACTGTGCTGTAATGTTCTATGTTCTATGTTCTACGTTCTATGTTCAATGTACTCTACCTTCTGCATAAGAAAACAACTTTTTCCTAAGTAACATCAATTCTGAGGAAAGCTCACGGGAACCTGAGATGTTATTCTGAGATACTCTGATAGGATCATCAAATCCCTGCAGTGTGGAAGTGGAGCAATTAGCCAAAAGAGTCCTCACTGATCTTTCAAAGAGCATCTACCCAGAAGGCCCCAGCCCACCCTATCCTTATTCCCTATGCAGATACCTGGTGAGAGTTTTCTTCTAACCTGAGTTTGTCAGTCAGGGGTTTGGGGGACTTTGGACAGTTTGATTAAATCCTTTCACATTTGTGACCACCCTGGGAATAGTGGGACTCAATTACCAGGGCCTGCTCCATCAAGTTGCGATAACTTTCTTCAAAGGACATAAGAGAATTTATCATAATTACCTCACTTTTTGAGTTACTGATTGTAACTGCGTCTAAGGTACTACTAATGGCGTCTAATGGCAGATAGTTAGAATATACTTCTAAGCTTTAGGAGCTGGAAAAGCACAGCAGGTCAGGCAGCATCCGGGAAGAAGGAAAAGCGTGTTTCAGGCAAAAGCCCTTCATCATTTCTTAATGAAGGGCTTTTGCCCGAAACGTTGATGTTCCTGCTCCTTGGATGCTGCCTGACCTGCTGTGCTTTTCCAGCACCACTCTAATCTTGACTCTGATCTCCAACATCTGCAGTACCCACTTTTCCCAAGCTTTAGGACACTTACCCATGTAACCTGGGGTGGAATGTAACCCCTTTCCCTAACATGGGTCTGGATGTCAAAGTTGTGGATCATTTGTTTGGTTGGGAGGGTAGTGATTGGAATCATGTTCCCTTCCCACCTCTGTCCCAGTTAAATCTGAGATGGGAATTGAGGCATGTGTGATGATTCCAGCTGATGTTATTATTGGACAAGTCAGATCTCCACCTGAAGACTGGCTTGATAGATAATATTTGTTTTGGTTTTAATGAGGTAGCCTTTCACTGAAACACAAACATGCAATGTTATAGAGTTAGTTTTAACAATAAATCAGAAGTTTATTTAGCAAAATAAATTAAGACAACAATAATATGCCAAGCTGTTTACAAGTTAAAGATTTAGAGCCACCATGTAAAATACAATCTCCTTAATCTCAACCATACTTTATTGCAGTACTCACTATTAGAATTTCCCTCTCTTTCACATCTATACAACATAATTAAACTGTAGTGTTAATTTACCATGTTGAGATTCCGATAGCTTCTTTTTTGAATCTTTGCAAACTAAGTTCAGACTTTTTCAGCTTCACATAAACCCTTCAGGGTTTTAAACAGGGTTTTAAACAGGGTTTTAAATGTTTAAAATGAAATTCCTGACACTAATGTAGTCTCTTTCTGAATAGACCTAAACTCCCTTCATTTCTCAGCATCAACTTTTTTTACATTTCCAGCTTCGACTAGAATTACTGCAAAATTTAAACTGAAGGCCAAAAGATTATTTTCCCTCAAGCCTTAGGTTTCCCCAAACTCCAATGAAATATTTCCGACATCTTCTATCAGAAAGGCTAGCATATTACACTGTTTCCTGTAAAATCTCCCAATGTAAACAACTTCCCATTGCCACACATCACTGTGGCTACCGCAATACTTAAAAAGTTAATCATGATCAGCTCCTCCTCCCTCTCATCAAGTCACAGGCAAAAACCCACATGCTGCTTCCTCAAATCCAGCCTGTAACATAAATTGTTAAATATTTATAAATCACACAGCTCACATTACATATGATGATGCCTTTCCGCTAGAGTAGCATTTCACATCCTTAAGAAGACAAATAATATTACTCAAATTGGTATTTTCCAAGGGATAGGTGGGGTTCACCAAACTGAGAACCAATAAAAAAGCAATACCTCCCCAGACTCTCCCCCTCAAAATTCCCCACCATTAATTCTGGGAAGGTTCACTGATACCTGACCACCCACCGATACAACACTGATATTTCACTGATACCCCTTTGACATGTCAGCCACAATCAAATGGATAAGCAGACTTGATGGGCCAAATAATTGTGCTTCTGGGCTCCAGAAGAGAATCAGCAGGGAATCTTTGTGGGTCAGTGAGTGTCAGTGAGGGTCAGTGTGGGTCAGTGTGGGTCAGTGAGGGTTAGTGTGGTTCATGGAAAGTCAGTGTGGGTCAGTGAGGGTCAGTGAGGGTTAGTGTGGGTCAGTGTGGGTCAGTGAGGGTTAGTGTGGTTCATGGTGGTTCAGTGTGAGTCAGTGTGGGTCAGTGAGGGTCAGTGTGGGTCAGTGTGGGTCAGTGAGTGTTAGTGTGGTTCGTGGAAAGTCAGTGAGGGTCAGTGAGGGTCAGTGTGGGTCAGTGAGGGTCAGTGTGGGTTTTAGAAATGTACAAAAAGAGGAAAAAAATGCTGAAGGTAAGTGGCAAATAGTTAGTGCCATTTGTCAGATCTGAACAGTCACCCAAGGTAAATGCAGGAAACTTACCTGACGTGAGTCCATAAAATCATTAGATTGGTTTGTTTCAGCCCTGATGAATTCAGAAGAACTGTAGACTGATAGAAAAGTTTAAAAATACCAAGGTAATGAATTATTCTGTTGATTTAATAGTGCTGCTAAATGTCTGGGGAGCCTCAAAAGAAATTACACATATCTGTTTGAGTAAAGGCAGAAGATCTCAGACCCTGGGATTTCTGGAATTCTTTCCAAAAAGCCCTGATAAGGCACAGTGACTTTATAATGAGAAGGGTTTTCTCCCCCAGAGCTGGCTAATGCAAATAGTCAACTTCCAAATGAAATGCCACTGAAGACCTTTCAAAATATAATCATTGGAAGATTATTTGTGTTTAGAAACAGTTTGGAAGGGCAGAAAAATAAATCCGGAAATACTTAGAGAAAATACTCACAGCAACAAGAAGATTTCCTATGACTCTATCACTAAGGAAGGTTATGTTGCCTTGGGATGGAGAATGTAAGAGCAAATTAATTTGATAAAATAGAGTTTTACTCAATTTAGGGAGCACAGTCAAACTTTATGGAAACATCTTTCGGGAAAATCTGAAAAAATAAAAGCTAGCCAACAGCAACCATGGAACCTTTGTCGATTTTTGTAAAAACCCATCTGGTTCACTATTATCCTTTAGGAAAGAAACTGTCCTCTTCACCTGGTCTGGCCTATATGTGATTCCAGACCCATAGCAATGTGTTGACTCTGAATAGTTCTCTGGGCAATACATGGACATGCAATGGCCTAGTGGTATTACCGCTGGACTGTTAATCCAGAGACCGAGGTAATGTTCTGGGGACCTAGGTTTGAATCCTGCCATAGTAGATGATGGAATTTGAATTCAATGATAATCTGGAAATAAGAGCCTAATGATGACCATAAAGCCATCATCACTTGTAAGGAAAAAACTCATCTGGGTCACTAATGTCCATTAGGGACAGGAAACTGCCATCCTTACCTGGTCTGGCCTACATGTGACTCCAGACACACAGCAATGTGATTGACTCTGAACTACCCTCTGGGTAATTGCAGGGCTGGACAATAAATGCTGAACTGGTGATGCCCTTACCCCGTTAATGAATACAAAAAAATGATAAGCCTAGCCAGTGACACCATGAAATAAGAAAATTTTTAAAAAAATTAGATTGGATTGTATCCAATGTCAAGACTTTACAAGGACAGTGAAAGGAATGGACTTGATAACGTTCAGTTTTGGCTCAGATTCCACGCTACTTTATAATTTCCTGTGATGTAACATGTCAGATAATTGTGCTTGAACAAATTAATGAGATATGGAGAAGCCCCACCAACCAGTTATTGAGTTGCCTTGTGACTGATTGGTGAATAACAGATGAGGAATCAGCATGTTTTTCCAATCTAATCCGTCACTGTTTGCATATTCTGCCAAATCATGCCTCCTGGGATATCTGAAAACCTTCAGAATCTTTTTTATCTGCCAATCATCGTTTGAAACCTGCGTACTTGGTTGCTCCTGAATTTCTTCTGTGTATGTCATCGTCACCACGAACCCTTCTGTTTGCTCTGTCCTCTCACCGAGTGCTACTTCAGGAGAGTGTTTTCACACTGAGTGGTTGCATTGGGAAAAAAAAAATTCTCTTTAATATTTCACTCCCACTAAAGATCAAAGCAACCTTTTCATTTAGAGCTGTTTTCAATCAGGGTTTTTTGAGCTTTTCATCTTTGTTTATATTCTCCATTTGCATCACACTCCCCACCAACCGGCCCACATCTGCACCTTCACTCTTCTGCTTTTCCTTTGATTTAGATGCTACTGTCAATATTTTAGCTCAACTTGTAAAATTGTCTTTCTGTCACTTATTTCTTCTGTTGATATTTAGATCCTTTGCTCTTACCTATTTGTCCATGAAATAGTAACAAATTCGGAAGGAGGTTTTAAAGTCAGATTTTACAACTGCACCACAGACTGCTGAGAAATTACCAAAAAATATCAAAAGAACTGTGAGAAATAACTTATCCTACCCATGAGACCTGAACAGATGATATGACTTTTTTTTCTATATTTTCTACACATAATCTTTGTGTATTTTCCGTCCTATTTATGAATGACTGTGCATTTGATGTAGAGATATAAATTAGCTGCATCTGATAAAGAGTAATCCATTTGTGTTTAACATTGATAGAGGCAGATACAAGTTTAAAATCAGATCAGCCATGACCTTATTCAATAGCAGAGTTGCCTACTCTTGTCCCTTGTTTGTATTTGTGAAGAATTCTTTTTAATAATAGAGTTAATTTCCTTGTAATGACAAAACCAACTGTAAATTGCTTTTGTTCTGTCTCAATTAGGCAATTAATCACCTTGTCGGTTTAATTGGGTAGTTTCACATTTCTGATGGTTTGTGAGGTCATCAGGCTTTATAACTGATACAATCTTCCCAACAGAATCATGACCCAAATCTGGGATCTGTAAATGTGGACAAGATGAAGTTGAATGTATAGTTAGTTTAATTGTTAAAGGGTACAATGACAGATCCCAGATTTCTCATGCTGTTAACAATGTTGACATTGGTAGCAGCTAAAATCATCCTGAGGTTGTAACAGGTATCGTTTGTGGATTTACAACATTTAACTTTAGTCAAAAAGTGTGACACTGGAAAAGCACAGCAGGTCAAGCAGCATCCGAGGAGCAGGAGAGTTGATGTTTCTGGCATAAGCCCTTGCCACAGGTCAAGAGTTATTGATGGGACAAGGGCAATTATAATGCGATTAGGCAAGAATTAGGATGCATAGAATGGGGTAGCAAAATGCAGGGGATGCAGACAATCGAAATGTGGAGCTGGTTTAAGGAACAGATATTGCGTGTCCTTGATAGGTATGTCCCTGTCAGGCAGGGAGGAAGTGATAAGGTAAGGGAACTGTGGTTTACTACAGAAATTGCATCTCT
>NC_057731.1:56234212-56242912 GCF_004010195.1 Chiloscyllium plagiosum | reverse complement strand
AAGAAGGCATACGGTGTGTTAGGTTTCATTGGTAGAGGGATTGAGTTCTGGAGCCACAATATCATGCTGCAAATATACAAAATGCTGGTGTGGCCACACTTGGAATATTGTGTACAGTTTTGGTCGCCATATTTCAGGAAGGATGTGGAAGCATTGGAAAAGGTGCAGAGGAGATTTACCAGGATGTTGCTTGGTCTGGAAGGAAGGTCTTATGAGGAAAGTTTGAGAGACTTGGGTCTGTTCTCATTGGAAAGAAGAAGGCTAAGAGGGGATTTGATAGAGACATACAAGATAATCAGAGGATTAGATAGGGTAGACAGTGAAAGACTTTTTCCCAGAATGATGATGTCAGCTTGTATGAGGGGACATAACTACAAATTGAGGGGTGATAGATTTAAGACAGATGTCAGAGGCAGGTTCTTTACTCAGAGAGTTGTAAGGGTGTGGAATGCCCTACCTGCTAATGTAGTTAACTCAGCCACATTAGGGAGATTTAAACAATCCTTGGATAAGCACATGGATGATGATGGGATAGTGTAGGGGGACAAGCTGAGAATAGTTCACAGGTCGGTGCAACTTCAAGAGCTGGAGGGCCTGTTCTGCGCTGTATTATTCTATGTTCTATGTTCTATAAGGAATGTGATGAAGGGCTAATGCCCAAGACTCTCCTGTGTTTTTGTTTTTGCCACTGCTTACCTATTATTTACTTAAATATGCTGTGTAACTCTGTGATCTGCCTGTATTGCTCACAAGACAAAGAATTTTACTGTGCCTCGGTACACATGACAATAAGTTCAATTCAATTCAACTCAATAGGTGAAATATTGGCAAAGTCTCTGGAATTGATTGAAATGCAAAGAGACTAGGGGTAACAAGTGCTGAGCCACTTGGGTAGTGAGAATTCAATTATTTTTGGAGGTAATAGCTTAGAGATGTTATTGTTGGACTGTTAATCTGGTGACCCAGATTCAAATCTTAACATGGCTGATGCTGGAATTTGAATACAATTATTTTTTTAAAAAATGTAATTAAGAGATTAACAATGATTGCTAATCCATCGTCAATTTTTGGAAAAAGCCAACAATTTGTATTGACCCACCTGGGTCTCTAATGTCCTTTAGGGAAGGAAATTGCCATCCTAACCTGGTCTGGTGTCCATGCTGGCCCAGCCAGTGGTGCCCACATTCAGCAAATAAATAAAAATAATTAAAGCAATTTGAACTAAAATTCCCAGACAGCTTAAGATAGAAAACTTTGCTTTACAAGCTTTTTCTGAAGAAATCTGTTTGACGACCTCATAGCAATGACTAGTGATGTTACCCCATCAATACAGGATAAATGTCGAGTCAATTATTTGGAAGAGTTTGATGAAATGACAATGTGAAAAAAGTGGCTTTTGCACAACACAATTGCAGCTTCAAGATTAGATTCCCTACAGTGTGGAAACAGGCCCTTTGGCCCAACAAGTCAACACCGACCCTCCGAAGAATAACCTACCCCCCTCTGATTAATGCTCCTAATAACTATGGACAATTTAGCATGGCCAATTCACCTAACCTGCGCATCTTTGGAATGTGGGAGGAAACCGGAGCACCCGGAGGAAACCCACGCAGACACGGGGAGAATGTGCAAACTCCCACAGACAGTCGCCCGAGGCTGGAATTGAACCTGGGACCCTGGTGCTGTGAGGCAGCAGTGCTAACCACTGAGCCACCATGCTGCCCTTTGGTGCTTCATTTCCCATGAATTAGAAAATAACAAAGGTTTCGAAAGAAATAACTACATGAATTATTGACAACAGTATTGGTCATGGAGTCACAGAGTCATACTGCATGGAAACAGACCTTTTGATCAAACATGCCCACATTGACCATGTTCCCAAACCCCAAGGTTTGCCTGCATTTGGCCCATATTCCTCCAAACCTTTCCTATTCATTTATCTATCCAAATGTCTTTTAAACATTGTAAATGTAACTGCATTCATCACATCCTCTGGTAGTTTATTTCATACACTAACCACCCTCTGTGTAAAAAAAATTGCCCCTCAAGTCCTTTCTAAATCTTTCCGCTTTCACCTTAAAAAATATGCCCTCTAGTTTTAAACAGCCCCACCTTCAGGAAAAGATCTTTGTTGTTCACTTTATCTACGCCCTTCATGATGTTATACTCCCCTCAATAAGGTCACCCCTCAAATTCCTATGCTCCAGTGAAGAAAGTCCCAGTTGTCCAACCTATTATTATAACTCAAACCCTCCATTCCTGGTAACATCCTCGTAAATCTTCTCTGAACCATCTCCAGTTTAATAATATCCTTCCTTTAACAGGGCTACATGAACTGGCCAATACTCCAGAAGAGACATCGCCAATGTCCTGTACAGCCTTAACATGACCCTTAACATGACTCTTATACTCAAAGGTCTGAGCAGTGAAGGTAAGTATGCTAAACACCTTCTTAACCAGCCTGTCTACCTGTGACACAACTTTCAAAGAATTATGAACTTGAATCCATGAGTCCCTCCGTTCTACAGTACTTCTACAGGAAGGAAGGAAAAAGGAATACCAGACTCTCCATGTCTCAGCAAGAAGCAGGTAAGGACACTGAAGCTGAGCGAAGCCGGGAAATAAAGTTATCAGATGACAGCATAATGAAGTGAAAATGAATAATTTCAGCTTAATTTGTGAGTATGTTGGTGCATCACGGGCTGGTTCTCTCCCCTTGGACCGAATTGTTGAGGGAAAGGAGTTTGTGCAGAAGATGTTGATGAATTCTAATCAGTAAACTATAAAACAAAGGGAATGTGCTTTGTTATCAGAACATTTTGCATGTAACAGTCAGAAATGAGTTAAACTTGTCTAGTCCAGCAATAAATCAGACAGCCATCATTGATTCTGGGACCAGTCCATCCATTAGAAATAGAACTGACATGCCTGAGAGTGATATATTTCAAGATCAGGAAGCTTCAAACAGATTGTGAAACTGAGAAACCAGCTGTGGCTAAGGCTAATGGGAAACTAGATTACATAGACTTGCAGAACCTTGTACGACAGAGAACTTCAAACATGATAAAAAGCTACCTCTGGCTGATTAGCATATCCTGCTGTTTCACAAGCTCCAGTAGGAAAGTGAATCTCAAATCCGGATGATCTATTCTACATTTGACTGTTACTGAAGCGGGACTTTGGCACTTGGTGAGGAGGTGCCTGGTAGCTGGGCGGAACTCTCATGTTTGGCAGCATTGCGGCATCATCAATGTCTGTAGGGGTTGTCAGCAAGGTGACAGCATGGTGGAGATCGATTCCAGTGCACAGGAGAGAATGAGCCCTCATGGGAAAAGTGTGGAGCTTCTGCAGGTCCATGGCTAAAGCTGTAATGCTCAACTTTCAACTTTATTTCTTTATATCTCTATTTTGTACCCACGATTTTGTACCTAGGTACCTTTATACTTAAGATGGCATTGGGAATTATGGCTTTGTAAACTTTTCACTATAGTCCTGTAACCCTGTACTTGAGTACATGTAACAATAAAATCTAATTTCAATTCACTTGGTGTTTGATTACCCCGACAGTAATAAAACATGTCCTGAACATCACCCAGTTAGAAAAGAAAAGACTGAATTCAGAGAAACTTCAACACTGATACAGTTGACTAATATTAAATCAGAAGTGTCTGATGAAGTCAAAAATCCAGAAACAAAATCTGTAGCATTGGTATTTACTGAAACCAACCAAACTTTAAAGTATGTGTGACATCTGTTTTTGAAATGAATTCACAGCTACTTCACAGCAGTAATCCATTCAGATCAGATGATACACACCAATTATTTGAATGAAGTAATAACTTTTGATTAAACTGCATAAGGTTTTGCAATGTATCATTTACAAAAAAAATCTCTGTCTGAAATTAAGACAGCAGGATTGATAGAATCAGAAATAACTGAAAATGTGTTTCAAGTAAAAAATAAGGAAAGCTGCTCAGAACCACTTAATCAATTGGAGCTGCGACCTATCAAATCCTAAAGAAGTATAAGGTTTAACAGGTAATATTGTGGAAACACCAACTCACAAAGAAAAGATTATGCTCAATATACTGCCAAAGAACAACTGTGCTTACTTTTCCAGAACCATTTAGTGCTACAGACAGAGCTGATAATGATATTCCAAGATCAAAAAGACAATATTTGTTTGAAGAAGTAAAGATTTTAATAAATACTGGACTTATTGATGATACTGTGATTATTTCAGATCATATTTAGTTTTCTGAAAAGAAAATTACGCCAGAGCAAACATTGATAGATTCTACAATAGAGTTAAAATGACTGAAAATTGGATCTGTCTTGCACCCTATTGTGTCTGTGTCATGTTTAGCTTCCAATAAAATACATTCACAAATAATATTTTGTTTCCTTTGAGGGTGAAGACATGTAAGGGACCGCATACTTGTTTTCCTTTTGTACTATAAACTGGAAGTTGTACTTGTATAAAGATGTAAGTACCATGGGGTTTTTACAACTTGAAGAGCAAATGAAGTTGTGTGGTGTATACTTTAGCTGCATGGGATTATGTAACTTTTTGGAGTGGTGAGGTAGATATTTTACCTGCCATTGCAGCACCAATAGTCTTTGAGTTCAGGAAAAACTACCTAAAGATCACCTTCAAATTGGGACAGCTGAATTGTGTTACAAACCTAAGAGCGTAGTGCACTCATATACTGAGAAGTCTGCAAATGGGAAGCATCTCTCATCATCATCATCATCATCATCATCATCTCTCTCTCTCTCTCTGTCTCTGTGAAAGAAAAAAAACAAAACTTGAAGATTCTGACATGAGTTCCAACACAAGTAATGAGCTAGGACAACCTGATCAGCTATTGAATAAAAGATTGACCATTGCTCCACAGACACCATTATGTCTCCATCACCAACCATATAAAAGAACTGCTAGAAACAACTCATCCCACCCATTTGATCTGGAATCATGATCTATAGAATTTGTTTCCTTTCTATACATTTCCATCCATAATGTTTGTGTCCAACAGTCTATTTTTTTGTTTTTGTTATTCCTGACTGAATATGCATTTGGGGTTTTAAAGGGGAAAATTTAATTGCATAGTGATAATCAGTAATCCCTTTTCATTTGTTGTTTGTTAAAGAATAGGTTTGTTTACAATACATAAAGTTTAGTGTGAATGACAAAACCTGCTGTGAATTACTTTTGTCCTGAATAGCAGTCACAAGATAGGCAGACATAAAAGGAAGCCTGGGTTTTATGCACAGTTCATAAATAGCCTCTATCCAGAAGTTTCACTGCGAGAAGCCTTCAGTTTGTCAGGACTTGGTGCTCCTTGATCTTCTTTCAGCAAAGATTTTCACTTGCTTGTAGGAGGCACAGGGTGACTGGTTTAAACTTCTAAAGGCTCTGACAACAATTTACAGCAACTGATGAGGGAAAGTAAAACTGGAGTCAATGGGTATTGGGGGAAGACATCTTTCCACTGGTTGGAGTCAAACCTGGTACATAGGAAGATGGTTGTGTTTGTTGGAGTCTTCTCAGCTCCAGGATATCTTTACAGGAGTTCCTCAGGGTAGTGTTCTAGTCTCAACCATCTTCAACTGCTTCATCAATGACCTTCCTCCATCATAAGGTCAGAATTTCTTCAGTTTTGATGGAAGTTCACTGGACGTGAAACATTTACTTTTTTTCTCTTCACAGATGCTGCCAGACCTGCTGAATTTCTTCAGCATTTTCTGTTTTTGCTTATTCCCTTAACAATCCTTGGTTTTTAAACCCAACCTTTTCCAATTTCAGTCCACAATCAAAAATACAGAAATACAAAATACAATCAAAAATTGAAAAATATAACATCCTCATTATCCCTTATACAAACAATTGCAAAACTTACTGTTTGTGATTTCTCAAGCTCAGATTGCCTCAGTGTAGGAACATTTCAATATTAGTTCCTGCCTGATACAAGGAAAATATGGCCCTGGCACTCAATGTCCTGACTCAGATTCAAGAGACGAACAAACTCTGGCTTCGAACTTGGATCGAGAATTCAGCAATTGCTTTTTTAAAAAAAATTGTTTACATTCTGTTTCATTTCTGCTGACAAACACCTTCTTGAGAATTTGTTTCTGTACTAATTTCTCAGGGTGATGAATACCAGGTCAATAAAGGTTACATTCTCAGCTGTACCAGCTTCAATGAAATAGTTCACCAGGAAATTACATAAAACAACAACATTGGGGAATCCTAAGATTCTTACACTCCTAAAATATCCACCTTCTCACAAATTCCTAAATGAATTCTATCAGTGCAGTCATCATTGGAGAGAGTGGCCAGCGTTATGGGCAGAGCAATCCCATGGAAAAACATCTCCAACTCTGTTGTAAAATAGGAAAAGAAAATCTTAATGCTGCAGCTCCTCTGATAGGTTCAGATTGGAATTTGAAGGAGTGAAGAGGGGAGATGCTGTACCAGAGTGCAGTGTTCAGTATAATGCATATCCTGGGGTAAATAAAGAGTTCAAAGGACTTACTAAAAATGACAAAGGGTTAATCTCAGTCAAGGTTGAAATGGAGATGTAATAGACTCAGAGCAGTGGCAATCATTGATAGTAAAGCCTCAGGAGTGAAGTACAGATGCACAGTGGCATTTGAAGTTCATGAAGGGACAGCCAATCAGCTCAAACCTATGGGAGTAACACAGTAACATAGTAACTTAGTAATATAAAGCCTGATAATGTGAGGCATAGTCACAGGAAGTGTTTGCTCAATCCAGCACAAACCCAAATAAGGAAGAGACTCGAATTGAACTGAATGCAATCCCACAATCTCTCAAACTGTTTATGCCAAGATGAAGATGAAAAATGCAAGCATGATTGAGCAGAAATTCCAGACCCTAATGGAAGAAGAATTTCTTCTCTCAGAGAGTTGTGAGTCTTTGGAACTTCTTCCCACAGAGAGCTATGGGGATAGAGTCTGAGTGGATATTTAAGGCTGAGATAGATTCTTGATCAGGGAATTGAGAGTTACAGGAAAAGGACAGGAAAGTGGATGTTAGAAATATCGGATCAGCCATTGTAGTAGTTAGAATGAGGTTGGGCGGGTGGATCTCATTGAGTATGAATTCCCTGTGTGGGTTGTTAACCTGGGGGAATCAATGAGCCCTGGCTGAGAGATATAAACAGTAGTCTTATAGACTCTCCTCATTCTAGGGACTAGCTCTGAGCTAACTGGTCAGAGTTCATGTACTGTGCACACGTCAATGAAAGGTGACTTAAAACATAAGAACTAGGAGCAGGACGAGGCCATCTGACCCTTCGAGCCTGCTCCATCATTCAATAAAATCAGATCCACTTACCCGCGCTCTCACCGTATCCCTTAATTCCTTTATTATTCAAAAAACATCAATCTTAGCTTTAAAAACATTTACTGCAGTAGCGTCAATTACTTCACTGGGCAGGGAATTCCATAGATTCACAACCCTCTGGGTGAAGAAGTTCCTTCTCAGTTCAGTCCGAAAGCGCAAAGCCGGTTGGGAAGGTAAGTGATTGTTATTAGAGTGGGTGTGTTCTAGACCCCAGATCCTACAAAGTAGGGCCTCCTCTAACCTAAATTAAAAGTCTGCAGACTTGCCCCAAAAAGAGGGTCCAAGAGAGAGCAGAAGAGAGCAGAAGATGAGGAAGGCAGAGAGGAGACAGGTGCAAGAGACCCCGGTGGAAGGACCTGTCAGGAACAAGTTGAAGCTTTTGGAAACAGTAGAGACAGATGACACTGCCAGTTCGCAAGGTGGCCAGGTCTGTCAATCAAAAGTTGCGTGGAAGCAGAGCGGAAGAGTCAGACAGCGCACAGAGCCGTGGTAATAGGGGACTCCATAGTGAGAGGAACTGACCGGGTTTTTGTGGCAGCAGGCGGGACTTAAGGATGGTGTGTTGCCTTCCTGTTACCAGGGTTAAAGACATCACAGATAGAGTGCAGGAAATTCTCAAGGACGAAGGTGAAGAGCCAGAGGTGGTGGTACATGTCGGCACAAATGATGTCGGGAAGAAGAGGAGGAACATACTACAGCGGGACTTCGGAGAACTAGGAAGAAGGTTGAAAAGCAGAACGTCCAACGTGGTTATCTCCGGTTTGCTTCCAGTTCCTCGGGCTGGTCAGCCAGAAACAGGGAGATAACGGACTTGAATGTGTGGCTGGGGAACTGGTGCAGGAAGCAAGGATTTAAATTCTTGGATCACTGGGGTATGTTTTGTGGTAAGCATAAATTATACAAGAGAGACAGTTTGCACCTTAATAGGTTAGGGACCAGCATTCTGGCAGGCAGGTTTGCTACTGCAACACAGTTACGTTTAAACTAAGTAGCGGGGGGGACGGGACTAACTGGAAGTTTAAGAAGGAAATTGAAGGGAAAGTTAGAACAAGGGAAGTCAAGAAAAACAACTGCATCAATAAAGCAGAAAACTCAAAAAGGGATCATGCTGTAAGGTTGAGTGAAATAGGAGTTTTTGGGAAGGTGAGGATAGTAACAAATTAAAAATACTATACATGAATGCATGAAGCATTAGAAATAAGATGGATGAGCTTGAGGCTCTTTTGGAAATTGGCAGATACGATATTGTGGGGATAACTGAGACGTGGCTTCAAGTGGACAGGGCCTGGGAAATGAATATTCAAAGCTACACGTGCTATCATAAGGACAGA
>NC_057731.1:56226600-56231733 GCF_004010195.1 Chiloscyllium plagiosum | reverse complement strand
AGATCAGAGCTGAAAATGTGTTGCTGGAAAAGCGCAGCAGGTCAGGCAGCATCCAAAGAGCAGGAGAATCGACGTTTCAGGCATTCCTGAAGAAGGGCTCATGCCCAAAATGTCAATTCTCCTGCTCCTTGGATGCTGCCTGACCTGCTGCGCTTTTCCAGCAACACATTTTCAGTTCATAACAAGAGGGATTGAGTATAGAAACAAAGAGGTTCTTCTGCAGCTGTACAGGGCCCTGGTGAGACCACACCTGGAGTACTGTGTGCAGTTTTGGTCACCAAATTTAAGGAAAGACATTCTGGCTATTGAGGGAGTGCAGCGTAGGTTCACAAGGTCAATTCCTGGAATGGCGGGATTACCTTACACTGAAAGACTGGAGCAACTGGGCTTGTATACCCTTGAGTTTAGAAGACTGAGAGGGGATCTGATTGAGACATATAAGATTATTAAAGGATTGGACACTCTGGAGTCAGGAAACATGTTTCCGCTGATGGGTGAGTGCCGAACCAGAGGACACAGCTTAAAAATATGGGGTAGACCATTTAGGACAGAGATGAGGAGAAACTCCTTTACCCAGAGAGTGTTGGGTGTGTGGCATGTTCTGCCCCAGAGGGCAGTGGAGGCCCAGTCTCTGGATTCATTTAAGAAAGAGTTGGATAGAGCTCTCAAGGATAGTGGAATCAAGGGTTATGGAGATAAGGCAGGAACAGGATACTGATTAGGAATGATCAGCCATGATCATATTGAATGGTGGTGCAGGCTCGAGGGGCAGAATGGCCTACTCCTGCACCTATTGTCTATTGCTCCCCCTCAGTTTGAGACTATGCCTGGTGAGAGGATAATGCCTTGGTGGAATTATTTCAGCCATGACCCTATAGGATGGTGGAACAGGCCTGAAGGGACCAAACAATCTATTCCTCTTTCTATTTCTTATAGCCTTAACAATATAAGAGACCCAGATTATAAACCTTATCTGTGCCCTAACTGACCTTCCGCTGGCCATAGGGCAGTGTGTGGATAATTACTTTTCTCTTTGGATGGAATACAACAGCTGAGAATTCAAGTCATTTACAGTCGTTATTTTCTAAGTTGAGAGTAATTGTTTTGATCCAAACTACTGTATTTGACAATTTATCTTGGGAGGAAATCGTAATTTTTCATCCAACCTTTATCTTTCAAAAGAATTTGTGACAAAACAATCATACCTTTTGACTTGTGGAAAAATCTGAAGTTTCTTTCCTGCACTAAATTGCTCTGATGTTGTGTAACAAGGAGGGGGTTTGTAAATTTGTTTGGTGTTGGGAATGTATCTTTAAGTCATGGTAAAATGAACAGGGCCAGTTTCCATGTGCTGAAATCTATCTGGCAACATGCCTGAATGACATGGCTATTAGGGAGGAAAGAGCTGGTTTGTCAGGTCAAATATGTAAGGTTTTCACACCTGTAGACAATGACTGTAGCATCTCTGATTGCAGTGATTAGACTTGCTAATCTGCAAAAACCCAGGAAAATATTCCAAATGTTTTAGTGTAAGCAGTTACACTTTAAACTGTTCATTTTCTTCCAAGATAAAAGAGAGTTTGAGGCTTAAGGATATCCAATCAGCTTTCAACCTGAAAACAATACCTTTCTGATTCAGGTTGCCATAGGGATACATCTTGAAAGGAAAAGGCTTTCTAAGTTATCCCTGATGTGGAAGTACCAGTGTTGGACTGGGGTGGACAAAGTTAAAAATCACACAACGCCAGTTTATAATCCAACAGATTTGTTTGGAAGTACAAACTTTCAGAGTGCTGCTCCTTCTTTAGATAGTTAGTGGAGCAGATCATATGACAGAATTTATAGGAAAAGATCATAGTGTCATGTACTGATGCAATATATTGAACAAAGCTAGATTGTTAAGTCTTTCATCTTTTAGAATGGGTTGCAGGTTTCGGTTCATTACTATGTAAATCCCAGAACTTCTTTCAAGCCACATTCTTGAGATAACAAGGTTTTATAAAAAAAAGGTGACATCTCAGCTCAGACAATGCATTACATGGTGTGAGATTAGAGTTTATCTGTACTCCAATCTTGAGTCAGAATTGCTCACTCTCTTTCTCCCCCACATGTATACACACAAATCTATAAGTCTATGGGGTGAATTTGCATTTGCAGAATTGTTTTTGCAGATGCATTCTATTTGTTCAAACAGCACTGTAGGCAGTCAGTCCAAGTGACATTTTATAAATTCTTACTTTGGAAATAGAACCAGTCTGACTCAAGATTGGGAAACAGACAGACTCCAACCTTACACCTTTAAGGCATTGTATGAGCTGGGATTTCATTTTAAAAAAAATAAAACCTTAACGTATCTCAGGAGTGTAACTTGAAAGAAGTTCTGGGATTTATGTATCAATGAATTGAAACCTGAAGTCCATTCTAACAGATGAAAGACTTAATAGCAATCTTGGTTTGTTTAATATATCGCATCAGTTCTATGACACTATGATCTTTTGCTATAAATTCTGTGTTCTATGATCTTGCTCCACTCACTTTCTGATGAAGGAGCAGTGCTCTGAAAACTTTCGCTTCCAAATAAAAGTTGGAATATAACCTGGTGTTGTGTGATTTTTAACTAAGATATTCTTGAAAATCACATATTGAAGTGATCTACTAGGATCTGGGAGAGAGAGATCATCTCGAAGCTGAAACGTCTCTTTGTTCATTGCACTGGGGAAACGTTCATCAAGAGAAAGAGTTCTGAGGTTAAAGGTTAACAGGCTGGGTCAGGAAAGAAATGGAAGTAAACCCTTGGGAACTTAGAATCACTTGGGACTGGGACTGAGGAATCGAATGATTACTTAACAGTCAGTGTAAAGTATTGCTTGTGAAGTGTGTTTTTGAGCTGAGTCAAGGTAAGGAGGAATTGTTTGTGCTGTAGTTTAATGGATAACCTGAATATTGTTTAGTCAACTGTGGTTTTTGTCTATTTATTACAGTAAATGATTCAAGATTTGAAATTCTATCATGTCATCCTTTCAGCTATTAACTAGATGCTCAAATTGCTTTTTTTTTAAAATGATCTGCCTAATGGGGATGCTAACAGTTATCTGTGGTTTTCCTGACAAGTTTTGTAGATTTACCACTTTTATATGGTTTCTCTCTGAAATCTCTGATGTAATAAAGGCATCAAATAATGGTTTATAAACCATATTTCCTTGCATCTGTCAGTGTTTGAATGGTTTCTTCTTATCAGTAACTTCAGGCATAACGTTATAAAGATTTTTTTCATCTGTCTAACACATAGGTCTCCCTTTCTGATGATACTAAAAAAATCTGCATCCTGATTTCAGTCAGGCTGGCAGCTGTGTGTTTTACCAAACAAATAAGGATTGTCTTTCAAATGTATTATCTTAGTCTTTAAAGTAACTAGGAAATGTCCAACATTTCTTCAACCAGAAGTTCTTCAGCTGTGGCTCTGTAGTAACTCTTACACGTCTAAATCACAAGGGCCCAGTTTCAATTTCCATTTCAAAGTTTGATCACAAAGCCTGAGGCTGACACTACACTGCAGTACTGAGGGGGTGCTGCACTGTTCAAGCAGTGGAATATATAATGGACAAGATGTCAAACCACAGCTCCAGCTGCCTGCTTGAGGTAAAAGATCCCATGGTACTGTTACAACCCTTACTGACCTTTCATCATTTTGTTTATTCTTTTTATCATTTTTTGGTTTGGAGCTGTGATCTGAGAGCTGACAGGTAACCCTTGGACTGTTAAATAAAAGAATAAACAAGCAGTAGTTTATTTTGGAGGCCAGACCTGAAGGTTAACTGCAGGTTGTTTCTTGTTAGATGTACAGTATAGCTGGTTGAGTCCTGATAAGCCTTATACTCAAGTAGATGGCAGATGTTGAATGTGATCTGAGACCTCATGGGAAAATGGTCAGTCTGGCAGGGAAAGACCAGGTTTGGAATTAGTTTTTGGACTGTTATTGGGTCAGAAGATTGTGCCTGTGAAAGTAATGGGATGGCAGTCTGATTGCTCGCTGGTTGTCCTCTCATTATTAAATTATTCAGAGTTTGGATAATCTCAGCGATAAGAATTAATTGAATATTCCTCACAGTTTTTGCATGCATTGGTGTCATCAAAAACCAAGCAAGATATAATTCTGTGTGTTGTGTCATTACAGATTGTGGAGTCTGCTCAGGTAGACTAGTTTAACTAGTTAGTTACATCTCATCTATTTTTCCCATTTCATTCATTCCTTAACTGTGTCTGTTTGTCTGTCTTTGTGGGACAATGTGGATTTTTGAGAAGATTTGTATCTCAGGTTGAGGTTCTGGATGTAGGTTTGCTTGCTGAGCTGGAAGGCTCGTTTTCAGATGTTTCGTCACCATTCTAAGTAACATCTTCAGTGAGCCTCTGGATGAACAAAGAAAAAGAAAACTTACAGCCCAGAAACAGGCCCTTCGGCCCTCCGAGTCTGAACTGATCCAAATGTACTGTAAAAACCTGTCGGTCAATTCCTAAGCATTTATATCCCTCTGCTCCCCACCTACTCATGCATCTGTCCAGACACATCTTAAATGAATCTACCATGCCTGCCTCTACCACCTCTGCTGCCAATGCATTCCAAATGCCCTCCACCCTCTGTGTGAAGTACTTGCTGCATGTATCCCCCTTAAACTTTCCACCTCTCACCTTGAAAGCATGACCTCTCATTATTGAATCCTTTACCCTGGGAAAAAGCTCATCTCTATCCACCCTGTCTATACCCTTCATGATTTTGTAAACCTCAATCAGGTCTCTCCTCAATCTCTTTTTTCCTAATGAAAATAAACCTAACCTAGTCAACCTCTCTTCATAGCTAGCACCTTCCATACTAGGCAACATCCTCGTAAACCTTCTCTGCACCCTCTCCAAAGCGTCCACATCCTTTTGGTAATGTGATGGCCAGAACTGTACACAGTATTCTAAATGTGGCCGAACCAATGTCTTGTATAATTGTAGCATGACTTGCCAGCTCTTATACTCAATATCCCGTCCAATGAAGGTAAGCATACTATATGCCTTCTTGACCACTCTATCCACCTGTGCAACAACTTTCAGGGTACAATGGACCTGCACTCCCAGATCTCTCTGCCCATC
>NC_057731.1:56221914-56226459 GCF_004010195.1 Chiloscyllium plagiosum | reverse complement strand
ACCAACAGTGCCCTCTTCCAGATCATTTATGTATATCACAAACAACATTGGCCCCAACACTGACCCCTGCGGAACACCACTGGTCACCTTTCTCCATTTCGAGAAACTCCCTTCAACTACTACTCTCTGTCTCCTGTTGCTCAACCAGTTCTTTATCTACCGAGCTAGAAGCCGGAGGCTCACTGATGATGTCACCTAGAATGGTGGCAAAACGTCTGAAAACGAACCTTCCAGCTCAGCAAGTAAACCTACATCCAGAGTGTGGATGTGGTGGTTACACTCAAGGAAAATTGGATTTAATTCATAAATGATAATTTGATTACCTTATAGTTTAACTTCACTCTGCTATAGCTATTGCATCATTTCTAGAAACCTGGTATTGGTTATTCAAAAAGTCTTGTTAGGAAATATTAGGGACAGTCTTTAGGGCCTTTGAAGTTTTAATGTTACTGAGTTATGAATACAGGGGGAGGTTCCTGATTTGGTTTGAAGAGGGGAAGAAGTGTTTGACCATTTTGGCCAATATTTATGCCTTAAATAACATTGCAAAATGGCCTGGTCATGATCATATTGATGTTTGCATGTGTTTACTGAGTACTGTACATAGTGACATCACGTACATTATAACAGTGACCAAACTTCAGAAAGTACATTGCTGACTAATGTTATGAACCAGGCCAGATCCCTGAAAACATTTTAAGAAGATAACATAGACCCTAACTTTGCTATTTTATTTAAGCAAATGTACAGTGGATATTCCAGGAGAGAATTAGCTGGTCAGACTGCTTAGTTTTAAAAAAAATGTATTTACAAGATCACTAAATGAAACATAAGGAACAGAAAACTGAGTACTGAATAACTTAGTCTATCTGAATACCTGACAGACTATCCCGACTTAATGACGCTGTTCCAAACTATTTGCAACAATCCCCATAAATGTCCTTGGCACGAAAGGTAAAATCAAATAAAGCCTTACAGGCTTGAAGTTAGAGAGAAGAGAGAGTGGAAGCTTTTCACACAAACCACTGCTGAACTCAACCTGATTAATCTAAACAAAGGCTAGTTATGCAGCTAGCTGGCCACTCTCCTTTGATTATACTGGGTTTTTTTTTTAAGACTTAAAAGCCTTCAGTCAAGGCATTATCTGTTAGGTGTAAACAAAAAGGGGTCCAATAAACTATCCAAACCCAGCCTAGTTAGAGTCTGGCCAATTACCACCTCTTTGATAAAAGCTCAAGGGCACAGTAACCTTGAGAAAGGACCAGCTTCGTCACACCTTCCCCCTGAAAAAATGAACAATCAATATCCAAAAATGGCTTCATTTTTCCAACCCCCCCAAAAAAGTGGTTAGTATCCTAAAACACACAAATGCATTCGCTGCATATAAACATCCAACCAGGCACAGCTGTGGTCTCCCACCACCTAATGCCTCTGTATTTCATTTGAGTCTTGACAATGCATTGACAATCACATTTTCTCATGCTGCCACAAGCGCAATTATCAAATTGAATGGCTGTAACAATAAGGTCCATCTAAAGTATGGTGTTTTTGTCCTTGAATTTCTCCACAAACTTCAATGAGTTATGATCATTGGACACGATTGTCTCAGGTACATTATTGGTAACATAAACCCTGAAATATTGTAATGCCAACACCAAGCTCCAAGTCTCCATCTCAACTGTCGAATATTTCTGCTGATGAATGTTCACCTTCCTGGACAGATACCTGATATGTCTTTCTGTCATCCTGTCATCCTCCTACAAGAGCACAGCACCAACACCCACATCACTTGCATCGATAGCCACCCTGAATGGCTTTGCGTAATTAGGTGTGGCTAATACTGGGGCAGTCGTTAACACAGCTTTCAGGCTGTCAAATGCCTTCTGACAGTCTGCTGTCCATTGAAAGTTCTTGCCTTTCTTTAGTAATTCAGTGAGTGGAGCAGCCACAGTGCTAAAATTTGGTACAAGCTTTCAATGAAATCTCTTCAATCCCAGGAGCTGTAATACTGCTCTTTTTGTCAACAGAGTATGGGAAACTTCCCAATTACCTGTGTTTTCATTTACAGTGGGGCCATTTCTCTGTGTTCAGTAATGTAGCCCAGGAAGGTGTTTTGGGCTTTGGCAAATTCACTTTTAGCCAGGCTTATCACCAAGCCTGCCTTCTGCAGTCAATCGAACAAGTCCAATAAATGTTGTAAATGCTCCTTCCATGAGTGACTAAAAATCACTAGGTCCTCAATATACACCACACAGTTGGGTAATCCAGTGATGACCCTTTTGGTTAGTCTCTGAAATGTGGCTGGCATGCTTTTCATACCAAATGACATGACTTTGAACTGATATAGTCCATTTGGTGTTACGAAAGCCGAAATTGCATTTGCTCTTTCTGACAAAGGTACCCACCAGTGTCCTCTGAGTAAGTTTAACTTAGAAATATAAGTTGCTTGTCCCACCTCTTCAACACAGTCTTCCAATCACGGAGTTGGATACGCATCAGTCTTTGTACCTGTATTGACTTATTGATAGTCCACACATAACTGTTGGGTACCATCTGGTTTTGGCCCCATGACTATGGGTGAGCTCCAGTCACTGTAACTCACTGTGATTATGCCATCTTGGAGCATGCATTCAATCTACTTTTGAACCTGTGCCAACTTTAGAGGGTTATACCTATGAGGATGTTGCTTAATCAAAACAGCATCTCCTATATCCATATCATACACAATTAGATTAGTACTTCCCAGTTTATTTCTGCATATCTCCCCATGCAATAGCAATAACTTTTTCAGGTCATTTCAATTTTTTTCAAGAATGTAACTCAATAATTTATCCCAATTTTTGACAACTTCCTCATTATCCAATTTGATTTGAGGAATGTCCAATTCAGAATCCTCTCAACGTGGTTCTTCACTCTGTGCTGTAATCATCAACACCTTCTCCTCTGGCTTTCCTTCCCTGTCAAAATACCATTTAAGCATATTCACGTGACACACCCTGTGAGATTTCTTCCTGTCTGGAGTCCCTATCAAGTAGTTCACCTCATTCAATTTCCTTTTGATTTAATAAGATCTATTAAACCTTGCTTTTAAAGGTTCACCTATTACTGGAAGTAACACTAATACCTTATCCCCGATAGCAAAATTGCGAATTTTTGAATTCCTGTCCGCTTCCTGTTCCATTGTGTGCTGCGATATTTTCAAATGTTGTTTAACCAACTCCCCTGCTCTATTTAATCATTCCCTAAAATTTGACACAAAGTCCAAATATGTGGTCTCTGAATTCTGATTTACTAATTTCTCCTTAATCAATTTTAATGGCCCAAAAACTAAGTCAAATGGACTGAATTTGGTCAATTCATTTGGAGCATCTCTGATCACGAAAAGTACAAATGGAATTCTCTATCTCAGTCATCTAGATAGTCTTGACTATGAGCCATCTAACATGGTCTTCAATGTCTGATGCCCCCTTTCTAGTGCTCCCTGTGATTCTGGATGTTACTCTGTAGATGTGAATTGTTTTGTGCCTAAGCTGTACATAACCTCCTTGAATAGTTTTGATGTGAAGTTTGACCTTTGATCTGACTGTATATGTAATGATAGTCCATTTCTCGTGAAAGATTTGAGTAATCCCTCTACAATCGTTTTAGCTGTGATATTGCTGAATGGGACGGCCTCTGGAAATCTCGTCGATGCATCCATTATTGTTAACAAATACTGATTCACACTTTTTGTTTGATGTAGGGGACCTACACAATCAATTAAGACTCTTGTGAAAGTTTCCTCAAATGCAGGAATAGTATTAACAGTGTAGGTTTTATGACTGCCTGTGGTTTTCCAATGACCTGACAGGTGTGACACGTCTGGCAAAATTCAACTACATTCTTGTGCAGTCCAGGCCAGTAAAAATGTCTTTGTATTTTAGCCTGTGTTTTCCTCACCCCTAGTGGTAGCTTATGTGCCTTCGCAACACCTCCTTTCTATATCCCACTGGCAATATGATCTGATGAATTTCTGCCCATTTCTCATCTGCCAGGTTGACAGGGTCATTGAGAAGGCATATGGTGTGTTAGCTTTTATTGGTAGAGGGATTCAGTTTTGGAACCATGAGATCATGCTGCAGCTGTACAAAACTCTGGTGCTGCAGCACTTGGAGTACTGTGTACAATTCTGATCACCACATTATAAGAAGGATGTGGAAGCTTTAGAAAGGGTGCAGAAAAGGTTTACTAGGATGTTGCCTGGTCTGGAGGGAAGGACTTATGAGGAAAGGCTGAGGGACTTGAAGCTGTTTTGTTAGAGAGAGGAAAGTTGAGAGGTGACATAATTGAGACATAAGATAATCAGAGAGTTAGATACGGTGGACAATGAGAGCCATTTTCGTAGGATGGTGATGGCTATCACAAGGGACCATAGCTATAAATTAATGGGTGATAGATATAGGAGAGATGTCAGAGGTAGTTTCTTTACTCAGAGAGTAGTAAGGGGCATGGAATGCTCTGTCTGCAACAGTAGTAGACTCACCAACTTTAAGGGCATTTAAATGG
>NC_057731.1:56205692-56221414 GCF_004010195.1 Chiloscyllium plagiosum | reverse complement strand
GCACTTCTTTCTTAACCAACCTCCGATCAGGTTGTAAATTCTGGTCCAGCTTTCTAACCTCCACTGTGCTTTCTGTTACTACTCCAACAAAACTCCCAGGCTTGTCCCGTTTTCCTACATATGGCTTCCCAGTGCTTCTAACCCACCATCAATGTGATTTCCTGTGGCCTACTTTATTGCAGTGAAAACACCGCAGCTTTTTAACTTCTTTGTCCCCTTCACGGGTTTCCTTTCTAATCCTGTGGTAAGTTAATCTTATGATCCTCACTAAGACCTACCTTTCCCTTTCTACGTGAGAATTTTCTTTTCCCCAGTTTCTATCCCTCATGGACTGAAAGTGATCTGGAAGCCAAACCATGTTTTATGGACCAGCTCATAACCATCAGCGACTTCAGCTGCTAACTTTGCTGTTGTAACTCTCTGCTCTTCCACATGAGTTCACACCATATCAGGAAGTGAATTTTTGAATTCCTCCAAAATAATTACCTCTCTAAGAGCGATGTGGGTTTGCTGTATTTTTAATGCTCATCCACCCATCAAAATGACTTTGTTTGATCCTGTCAAACTCAATGTAGGTTTGACTAGGGTTCCTCCTTACATTCCTGAAATGTTGTCTGTGGGTTTCTGGTATAAGCTCATATGAACTTGAGATGGCTTTCTTCACCTTCTCATACTCCCCAGTTACCTCCCTCTGATACTCATGCAAATACCCCACTCACTCACTCTACCTGCATATTTTGTTTGGATCAACAAAATCCACATGGTCACTGACCACTGCATTTGTTTAGCCACTTTTTCAAATGAGATGAAAAAGGCATCCGCATCCTTCTCATCAAATTGAAGCAATGCTTGAACATACTTAAACAGTTTCTCACTAGGCTTCTGACTACCAGGGGCTCGCTCCTCCTCACTCTCTTCCTCACTAAGCCTCGCCTCAGCCTTCATCCCCAGCCTTTTAAGCTGACTTTCCTTCCTTGGTGTCATTTTCTGAAGTCCAAACTGTCTGTCTTTTTCTTTCTCTTTTGTTTTAATCATAACTCAGACTGTTTCGTTTCTGCTTCCCTTTCCTTATGTCTCACCTCTAACTCAAGCAGTTTCATTTGCAATTGAATTTTAGCCATCTCTACAGATCCTGATGGTGATTCCAGCAAATTTAAATGCTGAGCTGTTGCTGTAATCAACTCAACTTTCCCCACAGAAGGAGGCAGTTCCAACGCCAGCTAGTCTGTTAATTCCCACAGCTTGGCCTTAAACAGCTTTTTCACAACCCCCAAATTTACTTCTTTCATCTCCAGAAAACTCTTAGTGACTGAAAGAGGCATTGCTATCCCAAGCTCTGTTTCCTCAACAAAATCGGCACCCAAAATAAAGACACTAACACCTACTACATGCTGCCTCAGAGTCCAAACAATTTGAATCCCAAATCCCAATTTGGAACTACAAACAAATCCCAGACGAGCCCCCAATCTGTTATTTACCAGGCCAGACCTCTCAAAAATTTTATGAAGCTAGCCCAGCCCCTAACTTTGTCAATTGATTTAAGCAAATGTACAGGGGATATTCCAGGAGAGAATCAGGTGGTCAGACTACTTAGTTTTAAAGCAACACAGAATTTATTTATTTACAAGATTACTGAAAGAAATACAAAGAACAGAAAACAGAATACCAAATAACTTATCCTATCTGAATACCTGACAGACTTTCCTGACTTAATGATGCTGTTCCAAAATACTTGCAACAATCCCCATAAACATGCCTTGGCACGAAAGGTAAAATCAAAAGAATGGCTTACAAGCTTGGAGTTAGAGAGAAGAGAGAGTGGCAGCTCTTCACACAGAGCACTGCTGAATCCCTAATTCCTGATGAAGGGCTCCAGCCCAAAGTGTTGATTTTCTTGATCCTCACATGCTGCCTGACCTGCTGGGCTTTTCCAGCAACACACTCTCAACTCTGATCTCTAGCATCTGCAGACCTCACTTTCCCCGCTGGTGGACTCAACCTGCCTAATCTAAACAAAGGCTAGTTACGCAGCTAGCTGGCTAATCCCCTTTGATTATTTTGGGGTTTTTTCTGTAAACTTGAAAGCCTTTAGTAGAGGCATTATCTGTTAGGTGTAAACAAAAAGGACTCCAATAAACTATCCAAACCCAGTCTAGTTGGAGTCTGGCTAATTACCACCTCTTTGAAAAAAACTCAAGGGCACAGTAACCTTGAGAAAGGACCAGCTTCATGAAAAGTACATTGAGATGGCCAAAGGGTTTGAAGTCATTTATGCAAGTGCAAGTCAGTCTTACGTCTGTGGTCAGCAAAGTTTTGGAAAGAATTCTGAGGGATAGGATTTATGACTATTTGGCAAAGCATAGTGTGATTAAAGGCAGGTCATGCCTCACAAATCTTATTGAGTTCTTTGAGGTGTCAAGACAGATCGACGACGGTCAAGCAGAGGATGTGAACTTCAGCAAGGCATTTGATAGAGTTCAGCATGGTAGGCTCATTCATAAAGTGAGGAGATATGGGATGAGTTCTTTGAGGAGGTGTCAAGACAGGTCGACGACAGTCAAGCAGAGGATGTGAACTTCAGCAAGGCATTTGATAGAGTTCAGCATGGTAGGCTCATTCATAAAGTGAGGAGATATGGGATACAGGGAGATTTGGCTATCTGGATTCAGAATTGGTTGGCTGACAGAAGGCAGAGTGTGGTTGTAGATGGAAGGTATTCTGCCTGGAGGTCAGTGTTGAATGGGGTCCAACAGGGGTCTGTTCTTGGGCCTCTGCTCTTTGTAGTTTTTATAAATGACTTGGATGAGAAGGTTGAGGGGTGGGTTAGTAAATTTGCAGATGACACAAAGGTTGGAGGTGCCGTCGATAGTATAGAGGGCTATTGCAGGCTGCAGCATGACATAGACAGGATGCAAAGCTGGGCTGAGAAATGGCAGATGGAGTTCAACCTGGATAAATGCGAAGTGATGCATTTTGGAAGGTCGAACTTGAATGCTGAAAATAGGATTAAAGACAGGATTCTTGGCAGTGTGGAGGAACAGAGGGATCTGGGTGTGCAAGTACATAGATCCCTCAAAGTTGCCACCCAAGTGGATAGGGTTGTTAAGAAAGCATATGGTGTTTTGGCTTTCATTAACAGGGGGATCGAGTTTAAGAGCCGCGAGGTCTTGCTGCAGCTCTACAAGTCCCTGGGGAGACCACACTTGGAATATTGTGTCCAGTTCTGATCGACCTACTGTAGGAAAGATACAGAGGCTTTGGAGAGGGTGCAAAGAAGGTTTATCAGGATGCGACCTGGACTTTAGGGCTTGCCTTGTGAAGAAAGGTTGAATAACTCAAACTTTTCTTTCTGGAGAGAAGGAGGAAGAGAGGAGACCTGATCGAGCTGTACAAAATAATGAGAGGAATAGATAGAGTCAATAGCCAGAGACTTTTCCCTAGGGCAGGATTGACTATAATGCTATAATGTTAAAAATCACAAAACACTGGGTTATAGTCCAACAGGTTTATTTGAAACCGTAAGCTTTTGGAGCACTGCTCCTTCTTCAGGCAGCTAGTGAGACTGAGGCAAAAGATCAAAGGGTCATACAGCTTATGTGAATATGTTGAACTAATCGAGATGGCTATTAAGTCTTTAATCAGTAAGAATAGAGATACAGATTTGGATTGATCAATACTTAAATCCCAGAATTTCTTTCAAGTCACTGCCCCAAGATAATTTCAGGTTTTATCAGTATAAAGGTAACAACTGTCGAAGAATTGAGCACAATGGATCAGAGACCACAAACAAGGATCGTGGTGAAATTGACAAGTTTATTAGACAAAGTGATATCACGGAAGAGAAATTGACGAGGCTGGCTCCCCACGGGTGGCCAAATACTCTCTTCCCAGAACAGAAGGTGCAGGCATGTTTATAGGGATACAACACCAAGGTGCTCATTGTAAAACAGTTACAGTACAATGGGGAAAATTGGAAAGAGATTAAAACAAGAATAAACCGTGTGGAAGTTAATCAAACGTCCGGCAGTAGCAATTCATTGACACAGGAGATTCCAGCCATCGAGCCGTGAGAGGGTGAGAATGCCTTCTAGAGGATTCTTCATTGTGTTTCCCGTCTGCGGGAATATGTGTAAATGTCCCTTCTCCTGACATCCAGGTCTGTCCATTGTGTTCCTCCTGCGAGTGAAGTCTTCCAGGGTCTCGGTCTGCCTCTTTGTTTATGCGGTACCGGTTTCAATGGGGAAGGAGCCTGCCCTTAGGGTGTTGGGACTGCAGTGCTAATTGGGGCTGGGAGCTGATTGTGAAAGCTGTTTTAGGGAGTGTATTCTCTGGTCTGTGAGGGGCTTGGCCATGTCTGGGTTTTATGTTAGCCTGCTTGGCCAAGACTGGAGCACTCTGGGTAGTTTCTGTATGTGTTGTCAGACTTGATCTCTGTGTTTTATAGTGCACTTTCTGGGTTTTTTATGTGGCCATTCTGTGGGTGGACAGCGTCTGTGTTTTTATGTGGCCATGCTGTCGGTGGGCAGGGTGGCAGATCTTTTTCCTACACATCTCAGCTCAGACAATGCATTTTAGGTGTGAGGCCTTGTTTTGAGTCTGTTTGTGTCTCAATCTGGAGTCAGACTGGTTTTATTTCCAAAGTAGGAATTTATACAATGCCACATTGACTGACTGTCTACAGATTGGGTGATTTTTGAACAAAATAGAATGTATCTGAAAATACAATTCTGCAAATGCAAATTCACCCCATAGATTTGTGTGTGCACGTGTGCGTGTGTGTGTACATGTGAATGAGAGGGTGCGTGTGTGAGGGAGAGTGTGTGCAAGAGTGTATGTGCGAGAGTATGTTTGCTTGAGAGTGTGTGTGTGCAAGTGAGTGCCACATAATATAATGTTGGTATCAGGAAAACAGCAGTTTGTACAACAGCAGTTTCGATTTCAGTGAGGAGAGAGGATGTAAATTGTTACTATTTTTTGCTTTAGCCCAGAGATAAACCCTCAATGTGTCTTGAGTTTGTAAACCGTCAGTCAGCCACAATGTCTCAAGAATGAAGAGAGAAAGATTAGGGCCAATCAGTGGGAAATTGTGCTTGGAGTCAGAGGAGATAGGGGAAGTGTTAAATGATACTTTTCATCAGTATTCACAATGGAAAATGACAATGTTGTCAAGGAGAACACTGAGAGGCAGGCTATTAGACTAGACGGGATTGAGGTTCACTAAGGAAAAGGTGTTAGCAATCCTGGAAAGTGTGAAAATAGATAGATCCCCTGGGCCAGATGGGATTTATCCTAGAATTCTCTAAGAAGCCAGGGAGGAGATTGCAGAGCCTTTTGCTTTGATCTTTACGTCATCATTTTCTACAGGAATAGTGCCAGAAGACTGGAAGATAGCAAATGTTATTCCCTTGTTCAAGAAGGGAAGTAGAGACAATCCTGGTAATTATAGACCAGTGAGACTTACTTAAGTTGTGGGCAAAGTGTTGGAAAAGGTTATAAGAGGGAGGATTTATAATCATCTAGAAAGGAATAAGTTGATTCGAGATAGTCAACATGGTTTTGTGATGGGTAGGTCGAACCTCGCATACCTTATTGAGCTCTTTGAGACGTTGGCCAAACAAATGGATGAAGGTAAAGCTGTTGATGTGGTGGAGACGGATTTCAGGAAGGCGTTTGATCAGGTTCCCCACGGTAGGCTATTGCACAAAATGCAGAGGCATGGGATTGAGGTGAATTAGTGTTTTGGATCAGAAATTGGCTAGCTGAAAGAAGACAGAGGTTTGTGGTTGATGGGAAATGTTCATCCTGGAGTTCAGTCACTAGTGGTGTACCACAAGGATCTGTTTTGGATCCACTGCTGTTTGTCATTTTTATAACTGACCGAGATGAGCATGTAGAAGCATGGGTTAGTAAATTTGTGGATGACACTAAGATCGGTACAGTTGTGGATAGTGCCGAAGGATGTTGTAAATTACAGAGAGATATAGATAAGCTGCAGAGCTGGGCTGAGAGATGCAGAAAAGTGTGAGGTGATTCACTGTGGAAGGATTAACAGGAATGCAGAGTACTGGGCTAATGGTAAGATTCTTGGTAGTGTAGATGAGCGGAGAGATCTCATGTACATGGATCCCTGAAAGTTGCCACCCAAGTTGATAGGGTTGTTAAGAAGGCATACGGTGTGTTAGCTTTTATTGGTAGAGGGATTGAGTTTCAGAGCCATGAGGTCATGCTGCCACTGTACAAAACTCTGGCATGGCCACACTTGGAATATTGCTTACAGTTATAGCCACTGCATTATAGGAAGGATGTGGAAGCTTTGGAAAGGGTTCAGAGGCGATTTACTCGGATTTTGTCTGGTATGGAGGGAAGGTCTTACAAGGAAAGTTTGAGGGACTTCAGCTTGTTTTCTTGAGAGAGAAAAAGGTTAAGAAGTGATTTAATTGAGACATATAAAATAACCAGAGGGTTAGAGTGGATGGACAATGAGAGCATATTTCCTCGGATAGAGATGACTAGCAAGAGGGGACATAGCTTTAAATTGAGGGGTGATAGATATAGGACAGATGTCAGAGGCAGTTTTTTTTTAACTCAGAGAATAGTAGGGATGTGGAATGCATTGCCTGTAACAGGAGTAGACTCACCAACTTTAAGGGCATTTAAATTGTCATTGGATAGGCATATGAATGAGAATGGGATAGAGTACGTTAGATGGGCTTCAGATTGGTTGCACGGGACAGCACAACATCAAGGGCCGAAGGGCCTATACTGCGCTGTAATGGTCTGTGTTCTATGACTCGTCCCACCAGGGCTCCCAATTTACTCAAACCTCTTTCAATTTAGCTCACAAAGTTAAAAATCGCACAATACCAGGTTATAGTTTAACCTGTTGGACTATAACCCGGTGTTATGTGATTTTTGAAATTTGTCACTCCAGTCCAATACCGGCACCTTCACAATTTAATTCACAACATCCTCTGGGGAATGAATGAATGGTCTCTTGTACACCAGGGAGATCAAATGCAGACTGGGGGACTGCTTTGTGGAACCCTTCCACTCAGTCTGTGATCCTGTCACTTAGCATTTTAATTCCCTACCATGCTCCTTGTCTGACATTTCCATCCACAGACTGCAACAGCATTCTGCTGAAGGTCATTGCAAACTCAAGAAACAGCACCTCACCTTTTGATGAGGTACCCTGAATGTCCTCAATGTTTAACTTTATGGACTAACCCTATCTCCATTTTATTGTATATGACTTTTTTAAGCTGGATCATTTCAGTCTTTATCCCTTTAAGTTATATTCAGACGGCTGCTATGTGGCCAATCACTCCTCATCTGGACATAACGTTTCCCCTTGTACTGTATCCATTTTCACTCTGTTTGGATTTTGCATCATGGAAGCTTTTGTTAGTTAATGTCTGTTGCCCATCGAGCCTATCACTGACCTTCTCATTTGTCATCCCTGCCATCCGCTCCCCCTCCTTGCCCTTCTGCCACATCGCTACCCTCCTGATCTGGAGAAAGGTCATTGACTTGCAACATTAACTCTGTTTCTGCCTCACCCAATGCTTTCTGACCTTGAGTATTTCCAAAAATCTTTGCTTTCAGTGGTATCATCATCTCTACATCCAAAATAAGTCTCTCAGTTCCTGATTCGAACTAACCTCCAAGTCCTCCAGCCTCAAACTTCTTCAGTCTTTCCAACATCAAAGAACTGCTCCATTTTCCTGTAATTCTGTGCAACAGTTCTGAAAAAAGAGACCATCAGTGTGATTGGTCCATTTATGTCCTCAGTGAAACAGTTTAGGATGTTTAACAAAGTGAAGCATTCACTGGAAGAACTGTTTAATTGATCTAACAGCTTTACGCAATAGAATTGCTTCATTCCTGATAATTCCACCTTCATTTTCAAAGTAGTTTCTAATCAACTGTACAGAGACATTATTACAAACCTCTAGCGCAGTTGGGACTTGAACCCTGACCTCCTAGCTTGGAGGTAGGGAGTCTACCATTACACCACAAGACCAACTTGCCAGAGCAAACCTTCATCTAGAACAAGACCAACTGTTCTGATGTTTGACCCCTGACCCTAGTTGATGTGTAGTCTTGAAGACATGTGCATAGTAATGGCATGCTCCTCAATTTCCTTCAAAGTCTCGCCTTGAGCACACGTAGAAAGTATCTGTGTTAGGCTTCAAAGACTCACCACAGTAACACACTGCTGATGGAAGATGGCCCAATTTATTAAGATAACTATCAAAGATGCTCAAGCACGTTGATTGCTCTGCAACTGATTATATTGGCATTCGGGCACACCTGTCTTCAATAGCAATGACACACTCTAGCCATAATACGAAATTCTGAGCAGCAGCATTGGCTTCACGAAGACAAACCCTTTCAAGAGCTGCTCCCAACATCGGGCAGTTGTAGTAAGCAGTAGCCTTCACTTTGGTCTGAAATCAGAGCAGGGAAACTAAAAAGTGGAGATACATCCAAAGGTATTCTCAACTCAATTCCACAGGAAGGTGGATAAAGAAAGAAAATGATTCTCTTCCCCAGTGAGCAGCAATGGCTGGATCCAAGGCTGAGTTAGATTTTTAGTCTGTCAAGGAGTCTGTGGCTACAGGAGGCAGGCAGGAAAGTAGAGTCTAGGCCTCAATTAAATCAGCCATGATCTTCTCGAATAGTGTAGCATGTTTAATATGTAACATGTTTAATGTGTAACATGTTTAATGGGCTAAATGGCCTACTCCATTCATTAACATCTTCTGACCTTTGATAATTCTAGCCATTATATATCACATGTAACCACAGTCTCATGAATTTGCTGGATCATCTTCCCAGTTTCTAAGTGACAGCAAGTCTTTCTGCTTGGGGTGGTTTGAGCCAGCGATTTGTCATGATATTTTTGTCCCTTTGCTCTGCCCACAACCTCCCTGTCTGGGGGATGGGTTCAGAGAATGTGAATGGAGGAGCACTGAGGGTGTGTCTCATCAATTCCTGGCTTTGTGGTTTCATTTTCACTGGTTGGTTTGGCTTTGATTACTGGCAATCACATTTAATTAGAATAACATCTCCGAGTTCAGTTGGTAAACAATCATTTTTAGATTAAATTAATGTTAATTATATAAAGAAATATTGCTCTTTAAATAAAATGATAAAGTGAACACTAAGTCAGCTCAACTCAGAAGTAATTTTAACAATTATAATCATCTTCATAAAAATATGTTGCTTCAGTGTGCACTGAACTTAATTTAATGTAACAATCACTAAAATAATTGAAATGCTTTACTTAATTTAAAATCTAATTTGTGAATTGAAGCATTTGGGCACAAGCTTCATTAAAAGGATTGTTGATCGGAGAATCAGTTTATTGTGATCATATTCATAATTTACCATAGTCATTCTGCTTGTCAGAAGTTGTCATCACAATTCTGGTGCTAACGTATTTAAAACAAATGATCGAGACACCCAGGATTGTTGACAATATGATAGAAAGCAGAAACAGAAAGTATCAGCCTCAGGTAGAAAGGTGCTCACTGTTGAACCTTCGGAACATGAGCTGTCGATTCTGCTATTCAATGAGAACACAGAGACTGATATCTTAATGTCATCTAACCACTTTTGTTTCAGAGACTTTACTACTTTTGCTGGTCAAGAATCAGTTGACCAGTTACAGGGCACATACAAAGGTTGATTCTGAGATTAACTTTATTATTTCACTGATTTCTGACCCTTATACATGATGGGGCACAATTCACCCCCTCTTTACAGGTAACATATGCAGGTTAGCGGCTATAGACTCTGCTCCATGGCTGTTCTTGTGTGCTGCAGATGACTGACTAATAGCCTCCATTGCTCTCATTGTCTGCCAGTGGGAATATGGGTAGGACTGGCAGGTTTATCATCTATCTTTCTGGCCATCCAGTCCTCAAAAATCAAGCTCTGGGATTTGAACTCAGAGCTTCTGGCTCAGGTGGACAGGATGTGTACAAGACCTCCTCGAATTAATCTAAGGGCATTAAGAATATTTCCATGGTTTCAGAAAGACTAGACTATATAAGAATCTGTGATTGGTTTGAGGTAAAAGGGCAATCAAAGTTCATCAACGTCTCACATCCCATACTGCTCAGCACAGAGCTTCATGTCTGAGTGCTGAGGTAGTAGGAGAGAAGGGCTGTCAATGGTGACTGTCTGGAGGAAGCTGGTATTACACAATGCCTGTGGTGCCTGCATAGATTGGCACTTTGATCTATTCGATGGAGCTGAAAGGGGCCTGCCCTCTCCCGGTGCCTACTCTGCGTGCCCACTCTGTGTGGCCTCTCCCTGTGTCAACCCCATACAGGAGTCAGATGTTCTTGCATTGACAAAATTTCTATTTATTCCTTTAACATAGCTTTAAAAACCTTGTAAGAAAAGTTCCCTGATCTGCAAAATGTTACTTTAATTGATTTGGAGTTTCGAGGGTGTTGTGTGGTAACAGCAGCCTTTCCCATCAAGCTGCTTGCTGCTATTAGTTGGTGTGTATTTGCAGATCTGATTGTAGTGCTTCTCTTTGAGGGGAAACACTGTCAATCCTCACTTTTAACACTCAATGAGCCAACATTCAGCATGGATACAGAGAGTTGTTTCCACTCTGGAGCCAGGAATGAGATTGTCCTGTGATTTGGGGGCAGAAGCAAGCCATTTGGCCCCTTGAGCAAGTTCCACCATTTGAGGAGATGAGGAGATGATGGCTGTTCTGATTGTGGTCACGACTTTACTTTCCTGTCCATACCCTGCAGCCTTTGGCTGTCTTGTAAATCCAGAATCAATTTATCAAAGATTCAGACTACACTGCTCTCTGGGGAAAGAACTAATGACCCTTTAAGAGAAAACATTTCTCCTCATCCCTATCTTAAATTAGATGTGCCCTTTGGCCTGAGTTTCTGACCTGGGTTTATATCCTAATTTCTGACCAATGCTCACTTACCTTTGGAGGGTTTCCCCAGACCATCCTCCAGGCTAAGAGTCTATCCAAGTGACACAGCACTGCCTTGTTTAGGAGGAATATTGACTGGGGAGAGAGTGGATGCTTGTGGATGTGGTGCCAATCAAGTGGACTGCTTTGTCTGGAATGGTGTCAAGTTTTTACACTATTGTTGGATCTGCACCCATTCCAGGCAAGTGGGGAGTATTCCATCACACTCCTGACTTGTACAATGTAGATGGTGGACAGGCTTTGGGGAGTCGGAAAGTAAGTTACCCTATCCTCAGTTATTCCCAGCCTCTGAGATTTTGTTGTATGGCTAGTTCAGTTTAGTTTCTGGTCAATAATAACTCTTAAGATGTTGATAGTGGAGAATTCAATTATAGTAATGCCATTGAATAACTAGGAGCAATGATTAACATCTCTCTTGTTAGAGATGGTCATTGCTTTACATTTCTGTGGCATGACCTAGTGATATTAACTCTGGGGTCATAGAGATGTATAGCACGGAAACAGGCCCTTCGGTCGAACTCGTCAATGCCGACCAGGTTTCCTAAACTAAACTAGACCCATTTGCCTGCATTTGGCCTATATCTTTCTAACTCTTTCCTATTCATGTCTTTTAAATGTTGTAATTGTACTCATCTCCACCACTTTCTCTGGCAGTTCATTCCATACATGCACCACCCTCTGCATAAACAAGTTGCCCCCTCAGGTCCCTTTTAAATCTTTCCCCTCTCACCTTAAACCTATGCCGTCTAGTTTTTGGACTCCCCCATCCCAGGGAAAAGACCTTGTCTAATTATCTATCCATGCTCCTTGTGATTTTATAAACCTCTATATGGTCACCCCTCAGCCTTCTGGAAATCTGCCATCCTTACCTGGTCTGGCCTATATGCAACTGCAGACCCACAGCAGTGTGGTTGACTCCTAATTGACCTCTGGGCAACTAGGGATGGAAAATAAATGCAGTCAGCGAAGCACACATCCTATGAATACAGTTTTTAACAACATAATTTCTGTTCTTTTGATGATTTATCGGCAATAATTGCAATGCTAGTCCTGGATATTGCCAGCTGGCTTGGGTATCATCAAGGAGCCCAAGCACATGAAAGGGTTTTTATAGATCCCTCCAAACAGCAAACTAAAAACAAAATCACTTAAGATTTTTATTTCTTACACAGAACAAATGTGTTGCAGTTAGCTCAATGGGTTAGACAGTTGTGGGTGCTTCTGTTGAGGTGGACTTGGGCCTACTTTACAGTAAACCCACAGCATTCCATATTGCTTGAATAATCAAGGAAGCTATCTGAAGATCAAATTCTTGACTGTGGTTTAAAAAAAAGGAATGGCAAGAGAGAGTCAAATATTTTGAAAATTCATTTATTAAAAATTGTTACAAAATTTAACTTTAAAAATCTTCTAAGTAATCATTTAACAGTTTGGAATTTGAAACAAATCACAGTGAGGACTTGAAACACTCAGTGACTTTCTCAGCAATTCTGTCAAGAACAAATATATATTGGGATACTTTTGTTATACTCTGGATGCTAAATTATTGCCCGCCTAAAGCAGAACTTAGAAAAAGTAGTAATTGCATTTTTTGACTGCAATGAGGAATAAAGATCTCATATCAAATATTATGCCCTTCGCAATGCGAAGGTGTGAGGCAGCCAATGAAGTACCTTTGAAATGTAGCCAATGAAGTAAAATAAGGCACAGAGCAAAAATAAAGGCACTGCAACCTCCTGCAAGTAACAAGGAGTTAAATGCCCAGATAATCTTGATTGCGTTTGATAAGTGTTGTTCAAAATCCAGAGAATTTCCATCTATTCCTCTGATAAAACCATTTCATCTTTACCTCAGAAGACAGTATCTGAGATAGACGGATAGATTCTTGATCCATAGGAGAGTCAAGGGTTGTGGGGAAAGAGTGGAGAAATGAACATGAGGAATGTTGGACCAGCCAGGATCCTACTGGATGGTGGAACAGGCATGAGGGGTGAATTGCCTACTCCTGTCCTATTTGGTACTGTAAAGAACAACTGTCTCTTTCTCATTTTGATCCCTCACAGTTTTGAAAAGTGGACTGTGGTAACATTCCAATGCAGCATCCTGTGTACCTTTCCATTTCTTATTAATTGTAAAGTCATACAGCACAAAAGAGGCCCTTTGGCCCATCATGTCTGTTCTACTAGAAATACACAGCCAATTCACCTAATCTGCACATCTTTGGACTGTGGGAAGAAACCGGAGCACCTGGAGGAAACCCATGCAGACACGGGGAAAATGTGCAAACTCCACACAGACAATTGCCAAGGGTGGAATTGAACCCAGGTCCCTTGTGCTGTGAGGCAGCAATGCTAACCATTGAGGCACCATGCTCCCCCCACCAAACCCCTGAGGAAAACAGCTGCTTTCTCTTCATCTTGTCCTTTCCCCTCAATCTGAAACACCTCAATCAGGCCCCCCTCAGCCTTCTCTGCTCCAAAGAAAACAACCTGAGCTTATCCAGCTTCTCCATCGCTGACCTGCTCCATCCCCAGGCAATGTCCTGGTAAATCTCCTCTGCACTCCCTCCTGTGCAATCACATCCTTCCTATACTGCAGTGACCAGAACTACACACAGTACTCCAGTTGTAGCCTACAAAGTTCTGAACAGCTCCAACATAACCTCCTGCTTTTATAATCAATGCCTTACCCGATAAAGGTGAGTCTCTTCCATATGCCTTCTTCACTACCTTATTAACCTAAATATGGAAGTGTCAGTGTAGGCCTGGGGTGGACAAAGTCAGAAGTCACACAACACCAGTCCATAGTCCAACAGATTTATTTAAAAGTCACCTGATGAAGGAGCAGTGCTCCAAAAGCCTGTGATTTTAAATAAACCTGTTGGATTATTTCCTGGTGTTATGTGACTTCTGACCCTATTAACCTGTTATGCCACCTTCAGGGATCTGTGGATATGTGTCCCTCTAAGCTTTCAACTATCCTGCTAATCAATTGATTGTAGGTGTAACAATGTTTAAGGAATGATGCTTACCAAATATAAACATTTCAGTGATCATTTCTGGGGATGAATATTACAAAATGTATATGCATTCAAGATTTAACAGCATGATCAATGGCCAGTGACTATATGACAATGCAGACGGCACTCACACACACCAGAATGAAGACAACTAACTCTTCACAGAAGGAAGTGATCATCTTAGTTGGTTAATAATAATTGGGAAAATATAACCAAAGATCTGGTCAACAAGGCAATGAAGCCAAATCTTTCATAGGCATTTCAGCAATATCGATACACAAAAGATTCACAAAGCATGACAGGTTGTCCTTGTATTTCCATATATTCCCACAGAGTACTACAGCATTTCAATCACATGGAAAAGATGATTTGTTGTGAAGTGGAATTCTAATTTACAGATATACTTTTTCAAGTAATGCTCACTCATACTGAATAGATTAGTTAGATAATGCAGTATGATCCTTTCAGTTAGTGTAACAATTATAGTCTAGGTCTCTCCGGCATTCAAACAACACTATAAAGCTCCTCAGCTGAAGCTGCTAACGTTCATTTTATTCTCAAGTCAATATGTCTGTGTGAGCACAAAGTGTTCAGCTTGTAAAAATGACACAGCTTAGTCTTTTATGTCCATATTCAAACAACAGTTACAGAACAATAACCCATTCACCCCCTACTCTGTTCTGTGTAGTCAGTGCTGTACTAATATCATAGAATGTTGTCAATAAGAAAGTAGGAGGCAGAGACTAGTCATAAAACATTATCATCAACAAACTTTCTCATTTGCTGTGTTAAGTAAACATGGACAGGATTTTGTAACCAGTTACATGAAAATAGAACTGATATCACCCAAAACCAACAACTCACTCCTGTCTGGTGTTCTGACTGAATTTCTTGTGCTTGAACACAATCAACACATTAAGAAACAAGAAAGAACAAAATTGTTGCATATGAGGGAGTTCATGGTCCACTGGTATTATTTGTGGATTAATAATCCAGGAGCCCCAAGCTGGGGGTCTGTAGAGAGGGGTTCGAATCCCTCCATGGTCAATGGTGAAATTTGAATTCAATTTTTTTTTAAAAGATCTGAAATTAAAAGTGAGTCTGAAGCAATTGAGTAACCATTGTCAAATGTCATAAAAACCCATCTGGTTCATCAATGTCCTTTAGAGAAGCATATCTGTCATCCTTACCCAGTGTGGCCTATATGTGACTTCAAAACAGAAATGTGTTTTACTCTTACCTGCCTTCTGGCCAATTAGGAATGGTTAATAAACACTGGCATAGTCAGTGATGCCCTCATCCTAAGAATCAATTACAATAGCACTTTTTATTTGCATAAGTCATAGAGATGTACAGCATGGAAACAGACCCTTCAGTCCAACCCGTCCATGCTGACCAGATATCCCAACCCAATCTAGTCCCACCTGCCAGCACTCAGCCCATATCCCTCCAAACCCTTCCTATTCGTATACCCATCCAAATGCCTCTTAAATGTTGCAATTGTACCAGCGTCCACAACTTCCTCTGGCAGCTCATTCCATACACGTACCACCCTCTGCATGAAAAGGTTGCCCCTTAGGTCTCTTTTATATCTTTCCCCTCTCGCTCTAAACCTATGCCCTCTAGTTCTGGACTCCCTGACCCCAGGGAAAAGACTTTGTCTATTTACCCTATCCATGCCCCTCATAATTTTGTAAACCTCTATTAGGTCACCCCTCAGCCTCC
>NC_057731.1:56202502-56205446 GCF_004010195.1 Chiloscyllium plagiosum | reverse complement strand
TGTCCACTACACCTCCAATTTTGGTGTCATCTGCAAACTTACTAACTGTACCTCTTATGCTTGCATCCAAATCATTTATGTAAATGACAAAAAGTAGAGGACCCAGCACCGATCCTTGTGGCACTCCACTGGTCACAGGCCACCAATCTGAAAAACAACCCTCCACCACCACCCTCTGTCTTCTACCTTTGAGCCAGTTCTGTATCCAAATGTCTAGTTCTCCCTGTATTCCATGAGATCTAACCTTGCTAATCAGTCTCCAATGGGGAACCTTGTCGAATGCCTTACTGAAGTCCATATAGATCACATCTACTGCTCTGCCCTCATCAATCCTCTTTGTTACTTCGTCAAAAACTCAATCAAGTTTGTGAGACATGATTTCCCACGCACAAAGCCATATTGACTATCCCAAATCAGTCCTTGCTTTTCCAAATACATGTACATCCTGTTCCTCAGGATTCCCTCCAACAACTTGCCCACCACCGAGGTCAGGCTCACTGGTCTATAGTTCCCTGGCTTGTCCCTACCACCCTTCTTAAACAGTGGCACCACGTTTGCCAACCTCCAGTCTTCCTGCACCTCACCTGTGACTATCGATGATACAAATATCTCAGCAAGAGGCCCAGTAATCACTTCTCTAGCTTCCCTACATGGCATGACATTTATAACCAGTGGAGTACTTGTGAGCTGTAGTCACTTGCATTGGCAGAAATGGGAAAGCAATTTACCAAGATTTCACAAAGAGAAATGAGATCGTGATCAAAGATCTGTTTTTTAAATACAGTTATTGACGAAGAAACATTTGCCAGAACACTAGCAATAAATTCCTCTTACTTGTTTTTGAGACAATGACGTGAGAGTGTTCAGCCAGTAAGGCTGTACTTGTTGATGCTGTAAATGTGGAGTGACAGTGACCCAGAGTGCACTCAGAGACGCACAGTCCCAGATCCTCTGCATCATGAATACTTTTCAACAAATCCCATTTGCCAGCACATGCGCAAATGCCTTTCCTGAGCATCCTGTGCATGCTCCTCAATGTCAGCCAACACAGCTTTTAACAATTTCTAACCCATGACACTCTTCACTACCCAGTGAGAAACTTATCATTCTGATCAGTGAAAACATAACATTGTCTTACAATTCATTCATGGGATGAGGGTGTCACTAGCTGGATCACTATTTATTGCCCATCCCTAATTACCCAGAAGGAGGTGAGAGTCAGCCACATTGCCTTGGCTCTGGAGTTCCATGTAGGCCAGACCAGGTAAGAACAGTGGATTCCGTTCCCTAAAGGGCATTCATGAACCAAAAACAAAACATCCAAAATATGCTGGAAATCAGAATCAAAAATAGAAATTGCTGGAAAAACACAGCAGGTCTGGCAACATCTGTGGAGAGAAAGCAGAGTTAATGTTTCGGATCTGGTGACCCTTTGTCTGAACAGTTCATTGTCCTTTAGAAGATAAGAAGAGGGATTTAATAATGTGGAACGAGGAAATGACCAAGGTGTTGAACAGGTATTTTGCGTCAGTCTTCGCAGTGGAAGACACAAATGACACCCAATAATTGATGATAAGGAGGCTATGGCAGGTGCGGACCTAGAAATTGTCATTGTCACTAAAAAGATAATGTTGGGCAAGCTAATGGGGCTAAAGGTAGACACGTCTCCAGACCCTGATGGAATGCGCCCTGGGAACTAAAAGAGATGCCGAGGGAGATAGTATATGTGTTCGGGGTAATTTACCAAAATTTGCTGGACTCTGGGGCTGTTCTGGCAGACTGGAAAACTGCAACTGTGATGCCACTGCTTAAAAAAGGCAGACAATAGGAAGGTAACTATAGGCCTGTTAGCTTAACTTCTGTAGTGGGAAAAATGCTTGGATCTATCATCAAGGAAGAAATAGCGAGGCATCCAGGGGCAGCACGATGTCTCAGTGGTTAACATTGCTGCCTCACAGCACCAGGGACCAGGGTTCGATTCCAACCTCGGGGGATTGTAGTGGGCGGCATGGTGGGACAGTGGTTAGCACTGCTGCCTCACAGCGCCAGAGACCTGGGTTCAATTCCCGCCTCAGGCGACTGACTGTGTGGAGTTTGCACATTCGCCCCGTGTCTGCGTGGGTTTCCTCTGGGTGCTCCAAAAATGTGCAGGTTAGGTGAACTGGCCATGATAAATTGCCCTTAGTATTAGGTGAAGGGGTAAATGTAAGGGAATGGGTCTGGGTGGGTTGTGCTTCAGCGGGTCAGTGAAGACTTGTTGAGCTGAAGGGCCTGTTTCCACGCTGTAAGTAATCTAATCTAATCATTGGGTAGATGCAGCATGGATTCATGAAAGGCAGGTCATGTTTAACTAATTTACTAAAATTCTTCAAAGACATTATGAGTGCAATGAACATTGAGGAACCGGTGGATGTGGTGTATCTGGATTTCCAGAAGGCATTCAGCAAGGTATTGTACAAAAGGTTGCTGCATAAAATGAAGGTGCATTGCATTACAGGTTATGTATTAGCATGGATAAAGGATTGGTTAACTAACAGGAAGTGAAGAGTAGGGATAAATGGGCGATTTTCTGGTTGGCGATCAGTGGCTAGTGGTGTGCCTCAGGGATCAGTGTTGGGACTGCAATTGTTTACAATGTATGTAGATGATTTAGAGTTGGGAATCAAATGTAGTGTGTCAAAGATACCAAAATGAGTGATAGAGCAAAGTATGCATAGGGCACTGAAAGCCTGCAGAGGGATATAGATAGGTTAAGTAGGTGGGCAAGGGTCTAGCAGATGGGTCTGGGAAATGTGAGCTCATCCATTTTGGTAGGAATAACAGCAAAATGGACTATTATTAAATGGTAAGAATTGCAGCATGCTGCTCTGCAGAGGGACCTTGGTGTTAGATTAGATTACTTACAGTGTGGAAACAGGCCCTTCGGCCCAACAAGTCCACACCG
>NC_057731.1:56200375-56202480 GCF_004010195.1 Chiloscyllium plagiosum | reverse complement strand
GGAGCACCCGGAGGAAACCCAAGCAGACACGGGGAGAACGTGCAAACTCCACACAGTCAGTCGCCTGAGGCGGGAATTGAACCCGGGTCTCAGGCGCTGCGAGGCAGCAGTGCTAACCACTGTGCCACCGTGCCACCCACTGTTCTTGTACATTAATCACAAAATGTTGGTTTGCAGGTGCAACAGGTAATTAAGAAGGCAAATAGAATATTGTTCTTCATTACTTGAGGGATGGAGTTTAAAAATAGGGAGGTTATGTTGCAGCTGTACAAATGGTGGAGAAACCACACCTGGAGTACTGCGTGCAGATTTGGTCTCCTTACTTGAGAAAGGGTGTACTGGCACTGGAGGGGGAGCAGAGGAGGTTCACTAGGTTGATTCCAGAGTTGAGGGGGTTGGCTCATGAGGAGAGACTGAGTAGATTGGGATTATATTAATTGGAATTTCAATGAATGAGGGCTGAACATATAGAAACAAATTATTAAAGGAACAGATAAGATAGAAGGAGGAATGTTGTATCTGCTGAAGGGTGAAACTAGAACCACTGAGCATAGCTTCAAAATAAGATGTAAGACTGAGTTAAGGAGGAACCTCTTCACCCAAAGGGTTGTAAATCTGTGGGATTCCCTGCCCAGGGAAGCAGTTGAGACTATCTCATTGAATTTTTTTAAGACGTGAAGGTGCTGGTGTTGGACTGGGGTGGACAAAGTTAAAAATCACACAACACCAACAGGTTTAATAGTCCAACAGGTTTAATTGGAAGCACTAGCTTTCGGAGTGACGTTCCTGACGAAGGAGTAGTGCTCTGAAAGCTTGTACTTTCAAATAAACCTGTTGGACTATAATCTGGTGTTGTGTGATATTTAACTGAATTTTTTAAGACAAAGACAGATGGATTTTTGAACAGTAAAAGAATTAAGGGTTGTGGTGAGTGGGCGACCGAGAAGAGCTGAGTTCATGAAAAGGTCAGTCATGATCTTATTGAATGGTGGAGCAGGCTCAATGCAAGATAATCTCCATTTTAAAATGACAACTTTCACACTGCCTGCCTGCTGACCAATCTGTCATGTTGGGGGAAGGGGTTGTGATTCAGGACAAATCTCAGCTCCAATATGACTTGCCAGCTGACATCAATACTGCATTAATGCAGATTATCATGACCAGCAGCCTCTCCCAAATTCACACAAGTGAGTCTTTATTTTAATAAGAAATATAAATATTAGACTGACTGTCTGAAATTGACCAGACAATGCTTGTATTGAATTACTAATCCAAATATTGAAATTATTTCAGTTGGCATCCTGAGCCATTATCCCATTTTATGGGACAGATGGAATTGGAATATTAACTGTCATCAATTCTTATTAGAAATTAGTGAGTGCACATCCTTTGGACAATCACAGCGTAATTAATGATGTAGAAGGATATTTGCCCATCCCAATGCATCATCAAATGTAACAGCATTGACGGTTTCCCAATATAGTATCGAATTGTTTCGTCTGCACAGAGTTACTGTCATGATTGTGTACTCTAGTCTAAGATACTTAATCAAAAAGCTATGCTGAGCTTTCAAAATGGACACAGCAACTTACAAGCTGGGGATTCCATGGACCAATTAAATGCAATTGCTGAAAAAGTAAGACTTTGGATCCTAGTAACGATTGGAACTAAAGAGGCTGATGTCAGCAAACATAGAGCTGAGCAACTGGAAATCAAGCTTGAGTTTAAGGTTCAGAGAGGAAAGGTAATCCAGAGAAAGGAAGAAAGCTCTGGTACCAAATCTGAGAAAGGACCCAGAATTTTAAGCTCAGAAAGAAAACAAGGAACTAGGGGAGAAAGAAGGGTCTTTTTTATTATACATTTGTTCATGGGACATGGGCTGGGCAGCACATATTCCCCATCCCTAATTGCCCCATTGAGAAGAGATGGAAATGTGTTGCTGGAGAAGCGCAGCAGGTCAGGCAGCATCTAGGGAACAGGAGAATCGACGTTTGGGGCATTAGCCCTTCTTCAGGAATGAGGAAAGTTTGTCCAGCAGGCTAAGATAAAAGATAGGGAGGAGGGACTTGGGGGAGGGGCGTCAGAAATGTGATAGGTGGAAAAAG
>NC_057731.1:56174281-56199103 GCF_004010195.1 Chiloscyllium plagiosum | reverse complement strand
GGTGGGGCAGGAGCAGGCTGAGACAATGGGTCGGCCGAGGCAGTCATGTTTGTGGATTTTGGGCAGGAGGTAGAAGCAGGTGGTGCGGGGTTGTGGGACTATGAGGTTGGAGGCGGTGGCTGGGAGATCCCCCGAGGTGATGAGGTTATGGACGGTCTGGGAGATGATGGTTTGGTGGTGGGGGGTGGGGTCATGGTCAAGGGGGCAGTAGGAGGAGGTATCTGCGAGCTGGCATTTGGCCTCAGCGGTGTAGAGGTCGGTGCGCCAAACTACTACCGCGCCTCCCTTGTCTGCTGGTTTGATAGTGAGGTTGGGGTTGCAACGGAGGGAGTGGAGGGCTGCGCGTTCCGGAGGTGAGAGGTTGGAGTGGGTGAGAGGGGTGTGGGAAGACTATGGTGAGCTGCCTTCTTGAACCGCTGTAGTCCATGTGTTGTGGGTAGACCCACAATGCTCTTAGGGAGCGAATTCCAGGATTGTGACCCAGTGAACAGGGATTTATCTCCGGGTCAGGATGATGAGTGGCTTGGAGGAGAACTTTCAGGGAGTGGTGTTCCCAAGTATCTGCTGCCCTTGTCCTTCTAGTTGGAAGTGATTGTGTATTTGGAAGGTGTTATTTAAGAATCTTCGGTGAATTTCTGTCGTGCATCCTGTAGACAGCACATGCTGCTGCTGCCACTGAGTGTCAGTGGTGCAGGGAGTGGATGCTTGTGGATGTGACGTCAATCAAGTAGGCCACTTTGTCCTAGATGGTGTCTTGAGTGTTGTTGGGGCCGCACTCATCCAGGCAAGTGGAGAATATTCCATCACACTTCTGACTTGTGCCTTGTAGATGGTGTCAAGCATTGGGGAGTCAGGGAGGTGAGTTACTCACCACAGTATTCCTAACCTCCAACCTGCATTTGTAGCCATTGTGTTTATGTGGCAAGTCCAGTTGAGTTTCTGGCTATGATAACTCCCCCCCCTCCAGGGAGTTGATAGTGGGGATTTCACGATAGTATCACCATTGAATGACAAGGGGTGGTGATTAGATTGTCTCTTATTGGAGATGGTCATTGCTTGGCAATTGTGTAACATGCATGTTATTTGTCACTTGTCAGCCCAAGCCTGGATATTGTCCAGATTTTGTTGCATTTGAACATGGACTGCTTCAGTATCTGAGAAATCGTGAATGGTGCTGAACATCGTGCAATCATCAGCAAACATCCCCATTTCTGACCTTATGATGGAGGGAAGGTCATTGATGGAGCAGCTGAAGGTGGTTGGGCCTAGGACACTACCCTGAGGAACTCCTGCAGAGATGTCCTGGAGCTGAGATCACTGACCTCGAACAACCATAACCATTTTCCTACGTGCCAGGTATGACTCTAACCAGACGGGAGTTTGCCCCTGATACCCACTGATTCCAGTTTTGTCAGGGCTCCTTGATGCCCCACTCAATTGAATGCAGCCTTGATGTCAAGGGCTGTCCCTCTCCCTTCCCCTCTGGAATTCAGCTCAATTGTCCATGTTTGAATCAAGGCTGTGATGAGGTCAGGAGCTGGGTGTACCCAATGGAACTCAAACTGAGTGTCACTGAGCAGGTTATTGCTGAAAATCATGCTGAGATGAGAATCTCCGAAAGTTGCAGTAAGAGTTGTTATGAATAGGTTCAGTGTTAAAATCAGTGTTGACTTTGAGTTGAAGAAATCTGAGCATGGATTCCTACTCTTCAGTTATTTCCCCGTTTATTCCCACTGCTTCCACTTAGGTTTGAGCTTAATTAATAGCTCTTTGTGTAAGAATGTATCAGTGGTTTTCAGATACATTACGCTGTCAGGTTTCAAACAAGCCCATTAGGCTTTCAAGCATGCAGCTGATAGTGTCTGTCTGTCTGTCTGGTCTGTCTGTCTGTCTGTCCGTCTGGTCTGTCTGTCTGTCTGGATTAGTGGTGTTGGAAGAGCACAGCAGTTCAGGCAGCATCCAAGGAGCAGTAAAATTGACGTTTCGGGCAAAAGCCCTTCAAACATCAATTTCGAAGCTCCTTGGATGCTGCCTGAACTGCTGTGCTCTTCCAGCACCACTAATCCAGAATCTGGTTTCCAGCATCTGCAGTCATTGTTTTTACCTCTGTCTGTCTGTCTGTCTGTATGTCTGGTCTGTCTGTCTGTCTGTTGGCAGAGCACAACATTTAATATTCACTACTTCCTTACATCCAGAGGTTTATTGATTAAAATCCCAAAAGAGAACATAAAAAGAAGAACGTTAATTACACTTCGCAAATATTCAAACAAATTGAATGAATAATGAACATTATGCTTAAGTTGAGATGTGTACTTTGCTACACCTCTATTATCATAAAGACACTGTCTCCAATAGGGTCCAATTCGGCAGGTGTTGGTCACATTAGTCTAATTGCCAGTCCTTATGAGCAACTTTCTCAAACGTATAATCGTCCTGGAGATTGGTAAGGTTATAGCTGGTGAGAAAGCTGATTCTTGCAGATACATCGATTATCAGAGCTTCTTCTTAAAAAGAGTAACTCATCAGTTATCAAAAGCTTCATTATAGCTTGAGTAGGTGGTAAAAGTGTTATATAAATACCTATATGACAATGGAACTCATTGCCAATTGTCATAACGTACCTAATTGTAAACATTTCTGAGAAATTCAGAAGACATGATATTACACACCGTCATTGATTCAATCAGATTTTAGGGGACAAGTACAAAATAAGTCAACAGCTTTTTCAGTGTAAAAATTTGTTGTAGTGATTGTAATAAGGTTAGTCAGGTGGACCTCATAGAATAAGTTCCCTGAGTGGGTTTGTTAATCTAGTCCAATCAGGGATCCCTGGCTGACAGAGATAAATAGGAGTGTCAAACATCCTGCTCATCCTGAGACATGGCTCTGAAGGAGCTGGATCAGTGTCAAGGACTCTCCATGTATAAATAAAAGGTGATTTATGATGGGATACCAGCCTCTGGAGTCATTTAATTTACAAATGGCCATTGATTACACCATTAATTTGGAGAGAGAAACATATTTCCAGTCAACTGAGTGCCATGTGGTAGAATTAGACATTGACAGGGCAACATCCATAAGCCATTCTCTCTTCATTGTGACTTCCTGGACCTTTGCTTACAGAAAGAAAGCAGCTGATGAATTTGGGCAGGTTTATTCATATTCTACAAGTATCCTGCCAGGCTCAGGAGAGGACAAATTGAATTGGAATAATATTCTTTCTGATATTTTTACAACAATTATCTACCTCAGTGAAAGATCTTTTCTGTTCCTGTGATTTGTTTACGTAAAGGTGATAATATAGAATTAGGAGTTTGGGATCAAGTCACAGACATTCAGAAGGGTGAGCAGGAAAATTCCAGTTCCTGATATTCATAATGCAAGGCAGAAAGAAATTGCAAATAAAACTCACCTTCAGGATGTTCCAAATGTTTACAGCCAATCAAGTAAGAAATGTAGTCACTGCTGAAATTCAAAAGCCTTTCCCACACAGCAATGTGACAATGTGCTTTTATTGATGCTTTGTTAAATATTAGCCAGAATTCCATGGAGAATTCTTGAAATAGCCACATGGGGTTCTTAATATCTGCCTGTCAACTTCCTCAGTACTGACCCTCTGACATTGCAGCACTCCTTCAGCAATGACCCTCTGACTATGTGGTGCTCACTCAGCACTGACTCTCCGACAATGCGTCATTCCCTCAGCATGGACCCTCCGACAATGCGTCATTCCCTCAGCACGGACCCTCCGAAAATGCGGCGCTCCCTCAGCAGGGACCCTCCGACAGTGCGGCACTCCCTCAGTGCTGACCCTCCAACAGTGCGGTGCGCCCTCAGCACTGACCCTCCGAGAGTGCGTCGCTCCCTCAGCACTGACCCTCAACAGTGCAGCACTCCCTCAGCACTGACCCTCCGACAGTGCGGCATTTCCTCAGTACTGTCCCTCCGACAATGCGGTGCTCCCTCAGCACTGACCCTCCGACAATGCGGCGCTCCCTCAGTACTGACCCTCCAACGGTGCAGCATTTCCTCAGTACTGTCCCTCCGACAGTGCGGTGCTCCCTCAGCACTGACCCTCCGACAGTGCGGCGCTCCCTCAGCACTGACCCTCAACAGTGCAGCACTCCCCTCAGTACTGTCCCTCTGACAGTGCAGCACTCCCTCAGAACTGACCTTCCGACAGTGCGGCATTCCCTCAGCACTGACCCTCCGTCTGTGCGGCACTCCCTCAGTACTGACCCTCCGACAATGCGGCACTCCCTCAGCACTGACCCTCCGAGAGTGCGGCACTCCCTCAGTACTAACTCTCCGACAGTGCAGCACTCCCTCAGCACTGACCCTCCGACAGTGCGGCATTCCCTCAGCACTGACCCTCCGACAATGCGGCATTCCCTCAGCACTGACCCTCCGACATTGCAGCATTCCCTCTGTGCTGGGAGATAGTGAGGACTGCAAATGCAGGAAAGTCAGACTTGATAAAGTGTAAGCTGGAAAAAGCACAGATCAGGCAGCATCAGAGAAGCAGGAGAGTCTTATGTTTCATGTCGGGACACTTCTTCAGGACTCATGAAGGGTCGCAACACAAAATGTCGACTCTCCCGCTGCTCTGTTGCTGCTTGATCTGCTGTGCTTTTTCCAGCTCACACTTTATTGACTCCCTCCATACTGACTCTCTGACACTGCGGCACTCCCTCAGAACTGATAGCTGTGCTGTCAGCAAATATTGCTCAATATATTCTTCCAGTGTTTGTTCCTATAATTAATTTAAACCCAGCAGCTATTAGGATGACTTCACAGTCCAATCACTGTAATAGGAAGCTGCTTGAATTTATCCAGGGACTCAGTCATGATACTATGTTATCCGGGAACAGAAGACGATTGAACAAGGTATTATATCTCCTGTACAGGGTATTGCCATAACAACCTATCCCTTTTCATTTCAAAAGCATTCTACACAAACAACTTTGTCCTAATTTGATTTTTTTCTCTGTACAAACTGAGATGATTTGTGCCCCTTCCTAAAACTAACAATGATTTTCACATCATTAGACTTTCTCCTGAATGGCTATGTTTAAAGTTTCTGTGAAATGTGAGCAGATAAGGACACAATAAGGACAACAGGACATTGGGTTAAAAAGAGCACAGCCAAAGATTGTACCCAATGTTGTCACCCTTCCTTGCCCCACCCTTCTCATTGTTGACAATGAACAATCCACGTGCAACGCTCTTCACTGAGCCTTCATGAAAAAAAGGTAATTTCATTTTCAAACTGTGTGGAAATGCTTTCTGTTTGGTCTTAGCTCACGTCCCTGTCAGAGTGAACTCTAACGTTTTTTCCAATTTAGCTAATCTCTAAGAAACGGATTATAAGAAATGAGTATCCGCCACCATTGCTGAGCTATGATAATGACATGAACTAATGACTATACAGAAAAGTAAAAGTATGTAACTTTTGCAGACTGACATTTCCCAGGTAGAATGAGAGGCCCTAGACCATAACTACTTGTGTGTGTCATTTTAATTTTGTCTCAATTACATTATGCTGAATTATCTTTCAGCATCATTCAGAATTTCAGTCAGCTAGCTCCTTTTGATTTCCTGTCAAGGGATTATTAGCTTTTATTTAATAAGATCATCATGAGATCATTTTCCAGATCTTTATGTTTGTATTTGGAGCTTTATGTAGTAAAAGCAAATCCCTTTGTTCATTTTCCACTCTCAACTCTCACAGTTTCTCCTGATTTATATTTTTAACAATAATCATCCTTTTACAAATTGGGAAGGGATGGTACTTTACTGAGTTTTCAGCACGAAACAACTACCCAAGTGTCCAAGTGAAGGCTAATTACAGGCCAGAAATGGCCTTCTGCTACATTGATGCAGACTAAAGAAGCAGCATTGTGGGCTCAAACACGTCCATTTCCATCTTTAAATAGATGGTCATGTTTCAATTCAGCACAAGGTCAGGGAAGCTTAAAACAGAGCCAGAGAGAGCTGGAGACGTTAAAAATCCAAACTGTGATATCACTTGGATCCAGACTCAAGGAAAACAGGATTGAAAAACTGAACAAGTGGCTAAGCTAACTTTAAATTTACTGAAGAGTGATATTGCAGGAAAACATGTTGTGAGATGCCGGTGTTGGACTGGGGTGGACAAAGTTAAAAATCACACAACACCAGGTAATAGTCGAACAGGTTTATTTGGAAGCACACTAGCTTTCGGTGTGCTGCTCCTTCATCGGGTACTCTGAAAGCTAGTGCTTCCAAATAAACCTGTTCGACTATTACCTGGTATTGTGTGATATTTAGCATTGCAGGAAAAATATAAGCACATCAAGTTATTATCATCGGACCCAGGTAACCTTCTAGGAACACAGGTTAAAATCCTGCCACAGCAGATGGTGGAATTTGAATTAACTTAAAATCTGGAATGAAGAGTCCAATGATGACCTTGAATCTATCGTTAATTGTTGGAAAAACCCCTCTGGGTCACTAATGTCCTTTAGGAAAGGAAACAGCCATCTTTATCTGGTCTGGTCTGGCCTACGTGTGACTCCAGACCCATAGCAATGTGGTTGACACTGAACTGCCCTCTGGGTAATTAGGGATGGGCAATAAATGCTGAGTTGAAACTTTATTGCTGGAACAGCACAGCAGGTCAGGCAGCATCCAGGGAACAGGAGATTCGACGTTTCGGGCACAGGCCCTTCTTCAGGAATTCCTGAAGAAGGGCCTGTGCCCGAAACGTCGAATCTCCTGTTCCCTGGATGCTGCCTGACCTGCTGTGCTGTTCCAGCAATAAAGTTTCAACTTTGATCTCCAGCATCTGCAGACCTCACTTTCTCCTCAATAAATGCTGACCCAGCCAGTGACACCCACATCCTGTGAATAAATTTAAAAAGAATTGGACCGGAAGCTAACATGGGAGGGATGATAAACTTGATAAAGAAGACCAGGTGAATATCTCTACTGTTGAGTCTTTAAAGTAAAAATTGGTATTTAGTTTAGCTTGAGAGTATTTAATGTATGAGGAATAAGGTAACCCTGTCAGATTATATTTCTAATCTAGCCTGCTCTCTGGTCAGCTTCAAACCTTACTGCTGTAAAAAAAATCTCAAGAATATTCTGTGAACTCCTCATCTAGGTCACTGTTACCACTTTATTTTTCCCATTTATATAGAGTTTAAAATTCCCCATGATTATTGCTGCTTCGTTACCACAAAAACCCAGTGTTTCTTCTTTTATACTTCATTCTACAAAGCCTTTCAGAACCTACCTGATTGCTACCATGTCACCGTTGAGAATTGGAGTGATTAGATTCCCTACAGTGTGGAAACAGGCCCTTCGGCCCAAAAAGTCCACACCGACCCTCCAAAGAGTAACCCACCCAGACCCATTCCCCCTAACTAATACACCTAACTCTACGGTCAATTTAGCATGACCACATCACCTGTCCTGCACATCTTTAGACTGTGGGAGGAAACCCATGCAGACACAGGGTGAATGTACAAACTCCACACAGACAGTCACCCGAGGCTGGAATCGAACCTGGGGGACCCTGGTGCTGTGAGGCTGCAGTGCTAACCACTGAGCCACCATGTCACCCTGTGGCTGCCACCATGTTCTTTTAAAGAATCTGTTCCAAAATCTTTAAAACCAAGGATTTGGCAAAGTGGAGAAAAATGTTATTTCCAGTGCGCAAGGTGAAACTGAGACTGTTAATGAGAGGCAGGAGGTCAGGTGGAGACCTCGCTCATGCTCATCAAGACATAATCAATGATTTTTGTCAGTATCTTTGCATGGACCTTGTGAAAATGTGACCTGAATATGTTGATGCATGGTCAGAAATACAAGTCACTGTTCAGCTCATCAGTTTGCTCTCTGGAAACATGCTGGGTACCTCAAGTGTGTGTGTGTGTGTGTGTGTGTGTGTGTGTGTAGGGTCAAAGGTCAGAGATGACCAGGGTTAACCTGGAAATTTGAAATGAAAGGGGAGCCAGCCATATTTTTGTTGAGAGCATGAATGAAAGTGAACTTACTGTTTGGTTTCCTGAACGGAGTCTCACTCTGAATCACATATTTACAGAAAATGCAATTATAAGTTCCCAATGGGCATCCACAACACTGACTTTTACATCAACTCATGCAGCATGTAGCCTAATATCATTTAAAAAAAAACCCCTGAGAACCCTTGAAATAATATATATTAGATTAGATTAGATTACATTACATTGTGGAAACAGGCCCTTCGGCCCAACAAGTCCACACCGACCCGCCGAAGCGAAACCCACCCATACCCCTACATTTACGCCTTACCCAACACTACGGGCAATTTAGCATGGCCAATTCACCTGACCCTGCACATCTTTTGGACTGTGGGAGGAAACCGGAGCACCCGGAGGAAACCCACGCAGACACGGGGAGAACGTGCAAACTCCACACAATCAGTCGCCTGAGGCGGGAATTGAACCCGGGTCTCAGGCGCTGTGAGGCAGCAGTGCTAACCACTGTGCCACCGTGCCGCCCACCATATCTTATGCCCTAAACCGTGAGTCTCTGTGATTTTACCTTCTCTCCTGCCCCCATCATGCCTCTCACTAATGACAATGCATGTCTATTTAATTTAATCCCTACACTTTTGACTTGGTCCCCCTTGTGGCCTGAATAAGAGAAGTGGGTGCTGCTGAATCTCAATGAGTTGTCTCAGAGTCACCTTGTAGTGGGTTGTAAGTAGATCCTTTGCGTCCTGCTGTGACTTACAGCTTGGCCACTTTTTGGGTCATTGATTGTCATTTGATTCAGAGCATGCTCCGCCCAATATGATGTTACTCTGAGTCACAGCTCTAATCTGCACCCCTTCCAGTGGACATTATCTATATGTTGCCTTGTGGTTACTGCCAGATCCTGTGAAATGATAGAATGACACTAATAGTTCTCATCAGATTTGTACCATGTACTATGATCACATGGCCTGCCCCTAAAACATGACCATTCATTACACTCCATGGTTGTCTGACAAGCCCCACCCACTTATCTTTGAGGAGGAGTTTGTAAGGGTTAACATCCATCACTTTTGATCTTCCACAAGTCCTGGACTGGCACTCGTATACATTGCATTGCAGTATCACCCAGTTACACCTGATATTCAATAATTTCTCCTTCATTTTATTTTGTTTCCTCCGCTGTAAAAGTGAGAAGCTTGTTTCTGGCTAGGACTCATTAATCATGTTGCTTTTATTCCCAGAGCCTGTTTTGGACATCTCTGTCTACCAGAACAAAGATACGCGGGGTAGAATGATCTTCTCCTGTCTCTGTATTTTTGTAGTATTCAATGAAATTGAGCTCCTTTTACCGCCCACACTGTCTCTGTCCACTCGTTATCCATTCACAAAGACTGAAATCAATGTGAATGTTGCAATGGTTTAGAGCCCATTATAGTTTCTGACTAATTTGTTGCTAAGATACCATTGGTAGTTTCACTTGACCCTCCAGGATTTGATTAATCTCATTTTTCTTGCACCCTGTCACCTCAATGCTTTCCAGGCCAGGGGGAGCTTCATTAAACTCAGCTGGAAACAGATGGTGGAAGGGTGAAATAAAACTGCTTGTTCATAAATGAATGAGCAACATCGAGGTAAGACTCGAACTTTAGAGAGAGATCACAGATCCGCACCAGCTGTTTGTTCCCCTTTCGAGAACGCGAACAGAAAATTGTTGCCTATGGAACATCATCTGTCGCCCTACCTAGTGGGGTGGGAAGGGGAAATAATCAGGCAATTTGGCACTGGAGAGATAGCTGTTCCCTTCCTGCTGCCTATGTAATTAGGTTCTGAGTGCAAAGGTCAATGGTTAACCAATTCAGAATTTTAATTAATGATGATTTAATGTTCTCAGACAATCACGGACTCAATGACCTGCTTTTTCCGAGCAGGCAAGAGAAGTGGTTAGATTAGTGTCCAGGGAGGGGTACAGCCTATTGGCTGTGTTCAGAGCGTGGGAGGTCATTTAAACATTGAAAACTACTCTATTCTCTTCCCACTCCCAGCATGGTCAACCTGCAATCTTCACCCCTACTCCTGAAAGTCGTTCTGCATTTTGCTGGTGCTCATCTTTTAGTGCTGTCCAGACAGAAGCCTGGTTCTTCATTGAATCATTTTAGAACAGTGTGACTTCCTGCTTCCGATTGGCCAACAGCTGTGGGATGTGGGGGTGGAGCACCTCTGCCACATGACTCAATTGGCCAAGAAGTCTAGCAGGTGACCACTTCAAGTGAATTGTTGTTACATTTTGTTTGATAATTCTCTCATGAAATATTTAAGCAAATTGTACTACAGAAATACAAGTTCTTGTTACTGAGTGGTGATGGACCTGTAGAATATTTTGACAGTGTAAGTCATTTAAATGAAGCAATTGTTGTTTAATGGCTTCAATAAAAATGTGGTGAGTTTTGGTGAGTTGAAGGGACTGAGGGATGTGTTGGTTCCATTAACTGTAACTCCATTCAACGGTATGAAAGTGGATCAGCAATCAGTGATATTAAAGGAATTAATGCTTTCATTGCAACAGTTAAAATTACTTTGGGCTAAAGAAGATAACAGGAAAAGAGGCTCAACCAAAGAAATTGTATAAAATTTTTAAAAAGTTGACAGAAAAGGTAGCAATCCTGAGGACCAGGAACAGTTGGGAATGCAGCAAAGTAGGACCAAGAGGTTGACTGAGAGAAGGAAATAGAGTATGAAAATAAACTTGCAAGGAACATGTAAGTGGATGGTAAAAACTTTGATAAGTGAGTAAAAAGATTAGTGAAGACAAATGTAGGGTCTTTGTGCTTTAAAATTGGATAATTTATCATAAGGATCAAGGAAGCAGCAATGTAATTGATGGACTACATTTGTTTTGTCTCCATACTTTGGTGGGAAATACAGAATGAGGGTAATATGGTAACGGGAGATGTAGAAAGAAACTAGTGTAAAATAGTCACTGAGGACAATTGGGCAGGAACAGCAGGAAATTAGGAAGGCAAATGTACTCTGGCCTTTGTTGCATGAGTATTTGAGTTCAGCCGGATGGATGCCAAGTTGCAGTGTTACATTACATTACATTACAGTGTAGAAACAGACCCTTTGGCCCAACAAGTCCACACTGACCCGCCGAAGCGAAACCCACCCATACCCCTACATTTTTAGATTAGATTAGATTAGAGGCAATTTAGCATGGTCAATTCACCTGACCTGCACATCTTTGGACTGTGGGAGGAAACCGGAGCACCCGCTGGAAACCCACGCAGACACAGGGATAACGTGCAAACTCCACACAGTCAGTCGCCTGAGGCAGGAACTGAACCCGGGTCTCTGGCGCTGTGAGGCAGCAGTGCTAACCACTGTGCCACCGTGCCACCCACAGGGCCTTGGTAAAATTGCACTTGTGATAATAACGTACAGTTTCAGTCTCCCTCCCTAAGAAAGAATATATAAGCCATTGAGAAAGTGCAGTGACAGTTCATTAGGATGTCAGGACTATTCTGTGCCAGATTCTGACAGTGCTGGTCAGACTGGATGAAGGAATGATGTTTCTGTTTTAGGGGTTCCAGATCAAGTGGCCGCAGTCTCAGGATTTATGGTCGGCCATTTCAGGATAAGGTACAGAGAAAGAAGACTGTGGAGGCCAAGTCACAGAATATATTTAAGACAGAAACAGATTTCTAGAAGGTAAAGGTGTCAAGGGGTATGGAGATAGAGCAGGAAAATGAAGCTGAAATACAGGATCAGCCATGATCATGCTGAATAGCAGAGTGGGTTTGATGGGCTGAATGGCCTAGTCCTGTTCCTAGGTTTCTGTGCTGAGCAGGTGGCTGTGTTTGATCTTATTAAAAATATCATGAGGCGGTAGTTGGGTGTGGGGCCTTTTGCAATTGACGGTCTTTATCTGTTTCAAAATCTTCCCATCCTTTAAACTAGAATTTCTAAGATATAACTAAATCCAAGGGAAAGCTGTGCCAGTTTGGATATACAAATCCTTCAATTATTCTTATAACAAGGACTAGCAGAAAGCAGGGGGCAGTGCAACAAGGTACAAGACTTTGTGAAATTGACAAAGCCAGCTGCAAGTGGCAACAAAGACCAGTTCATTCTTTCACCAGAGAGTATGTTGAGCAGGGTCAACGGGATTTCTAATTAGGAAATCCCAGTCTCAAGTCCCAGAGATCCATGAGTCACTTAGAATGAAAGAAAGAATTGGCACTTAAAACAAGAATGATTTGCATTTATATAATGCCTGAAAACAAGCCGAGGTACTTTGCAGAAGGAATGCAAAGCCAGATTCGAACTGAGCCACAAACTGTAATATCAGGCCAGGAGTCTGGTGAAGAGTTAGGTTTTAGGGAATGTCTTAAAGGAGGAAAACCAGATGGCAGAGAGATTTAGGGAGGCAATTTCTGAGTTAAGACCATAGCAGCTGATCGGTCTACAATGGTGCGGTGATTAAAAACAGGGTTGTGGATGCTGATGACCAAAGATGTACATAACATGTTTCAATATATTTCATATAGTGAACTAATACAGAAGTGTAATCACTATTTTGTAGATGAACATTGTGCCAATTTGCACAAAAGGACAAAGGTAGGTCTGTTTACAGCCCGTTGTGTTTGCAACTGAGACACTGGGCTAGTGGTCTTCTCTGACTTACAGGATTTTGTGTTTACCAAGAAGTTCACTGGACACAGGGTCATTACTGAATTAGGATTGTAATATTGCAAACCTATATGTAAAGATAAAACTTCTAAATTTTATCATCCGAATACATGTGTGTACTCATGTTAATGAAAGGAAGTCTCAGCTAGTAAATTATTCACCAGCTTTAACTATTAAAGCAAATTAGATTGTAACAGTCTGCTCCACTGCTAAAAATAAAATACATATTTACAAGAAAATAAAATGATACAATTGTCACATTCTAGGAGATATTGTTGATAACGTTTCCATTGAAAGGGTTTGAAAGGAAAGTATTACTTTTAAACACTGGGTTTTCAAAGTTTATGCAGGTTTAAAATAGAAAGCTACAGCAACTGCTGGTCTTCACAATATCTGTAAGATAGATATTGGTAGCTTGACACAGAAATTATCAAGAACAACAGGGCATCATTATCTTACGTCAAGAATTCCGAGCAATGAAGAAGTAACAAAGAAAATTGATGAGGGTAGAGTGGTGGACATGATCTATATGGACTTGAGTAAGGCATTCGACAAGGTTCTGCATGATAGATTGGTTAGCAAAGTTCGATCTCATGGAATACAGGGAGAACTAACCATCTGGATACAAAATTGCTTTGAAGGTAGGAGACAGAAGGTGGTGGTGGAGGGCTGCTTTTCAGACTGGAGGCCTTTGACCAGTGGAGTGCCACAAGGATCGGTGCTGGGTCCATTGCCAGGGTTGGAGGATCTGAGATACAGGGAGAGGCTGAACGGGCTGGGGCTGTTTTCCCTGGAGCGTCGGAGGCTGAGGGGTGACCTTATAGAGATTTACAAAATTATGAGGGGCATGGATAGGATAAATAGGCAAAGTCTTTTCCCTGGGGTCGGGGAGTCCAGAACTAGAGGACATAGGTTTAGGGTGAGAGGGGAAAGATATAAAAGAGACCTCAGGGGAAACTTTTTTCACGCAGAGAGTGGTACGTGTATGGAATGAGCTGCCAGAGGATGTGGTGGAGGCTGGTACAATTGCAACATTTAAGAGGCATTTGGATGGGTATATGAATAGGAAGGGTTTGGAGGGATATGGGCCGGGTGCTGGCAGGTGGGACTAGATTGGGTCAGGATATCTGGTTGGCATGGACTGGTTGGACCGAAGGGTCTTTTCCATGCTGTACATCTCTATGACTCTATTTATATAAACTGATTTGAATGTAAACATAGGAAGTATAACTGTGCAGAGCACGTGGGAATTGGAGGTGTAGTGGACAGTGAAGGAGGTTACCTCAGAGTACAATGAGATCTTGATCAGATGGACCAATGGGCTGAGGATTGACAGTTGGAGTTTAATTTAGACAAATATGAGATGCTGCATTTTGGAAAGACAAATCAGAGCAGGATTTATACACTTAATTGCAAGGTCCTGGAGAGTGTTGCTGAACAAAGAGACCTTGGAGTGCAGGTTCATAGCTCCCTCAAAGCGGATTTTGGAAAGACAAATCAGAGCAGGATTTATACACTTAATTGTAAGGTCCTGGAGAGTGTTGCTGAACAAAGAGACCTTGGAGTGCAGGTTCATAGCTTCCTCAAAGCGGAGTCTCAGGTAGACAGGATAGTGAAGAGGGTGTTTGGTATGCTTTCCTTTATTGATCAGAGCATTGAGTACAGGAGTTGGGAGGTCATGTTGCGGCTGTACAGGACATTGGTTAGGCCACTGTTGGAATACTCTGTGCAATTCTGGTCCTGCTGCTGTATATAGAATGTAGGAAGAATGTTGCGAAACCTGAAAGAGTTTAGAAAAGATTTTACAAGGATGTTGCCAGGTTGAAGGGTTTGAGTTATCGGGAGAGGCTGAATAGGCTGGGGCTATTCCCTGGACTGTCGAAGGCTGAGGGGTGACCTTATAGAGGTTTATAAAATCATGAAGGGCATAGATAGGGTGACTAACCAAAGTCTTTTTCCTGGGTGGGGACATCCAAAATTAGAGGGCATAGGTTTAAGGTGAGAGGGGAAATATTTAAAAGGGATCTAAGGGACAACTCTCCTGCTCCTTGGATGCTGCCTGACCTGCTGTGCCTTTCCAGCGCTATACTCTCAACTCAGTAGCTCCAACAGCCTTGCCAGCACCATTGCCAGTAGGGGCCGCCTCTGGAACTGCATGCAGGCCAGAAGCCCCAGTTGTGTCTCACCTGCAGCAAGTGGAGAGATAAGGTTTTCCCACCTTTGTGAGGGTGGTGAGGATGGTAAATTTTCATGTATAGGTGGTTAGGAAAGAAAGTGGGTTCAATCTGAGATGGTGAGTACCATTTTGTCACAGATTCCCAATGGGTAAGGAGTCTGCTCTAAAAATAGTTCCCTCTATTCTCACCACCATTTTATAAAGCAAAATAAAACCTTGCCCATTCCCACCACCTGCCCTTTTCAATCATGCTAGGCTGTTTGCAGGGTAATACTGGAGGCATAGGAGATTTTAAAAAGCTCAGATGTCCATCTTTATTTATGTATGCACATTGGATGGGTTGTCACTGTTGGCATTCATCTAGCTCCCAGCTCCACAATATGGCGATGAACTCAGGCCTGGCCTAACCAGCCAATCTATACACCCCACCCACAAGCCAGTGAACCCAGCCACCAGGGACAGGAGATGTCCTGCCTGTAGCCTTCAATTCCCATCGTATCATTCATGAACCTGTTGCAGAAAAGCACAGTCATCGTTCTCAAACCACAGTCACACAAATGTTACAGTGGAGAAGAAGGCCATTCAGCCCATGTCTGCAATTGTTCTAAGCCCTCCTGCCAATCTCCTGTCTTTTCCCCATATCCCTACTGATTATCACCATCCAAACTTCCAATCTCTATGAAAACTTGTACTGACAGCAGCAGCAGCAGATTTGACAAGTTTCAAAGAAACTTTGAACCGTTAGCCCCAAAAATGATGGTTTATTGCATGACAGGGTTTACCATGTGCATAGGACTAAAAGAAATTATGTCAGGCAGTTACATTCCGACAGCACGCTTATTTTACTGATCTGAAACAAGTGACTCTGTATCTCATGCACAAACACATCAGTCGATGCATGTAAATAGTGAGACAGACAGGGAAGTGCCTTCATGATGAAGCTAGTGGTGGAGCAAGGAATACTTAACCAGCAGGAACCATCTGTTCCTCACCAGATGCTGCTGTACCATTCACACATGAATAGTAGACCGCATGTTTAGCCTCACTGTTACTTTGACATCAAATTCACATCCCTTCAAAGACCAGGAAAAACAGAGTATTGAAAATTAGTTTTTCAAAAAGTGTCTAATAGTTTGTAATAAAATGCCAGAAGCTGGGGCCAATTAAAGGCAGCCTCCAAGCAGACATGGCTCAGTTACTGGGAGACTGATTTGGTGAGAGAAACTTTCTTTGGAGAAGGGAAGAATAAGAAAGGGAAGGTGGAATTCTGCCAGGGGCCCGGATCAGACAAGCCATGGGCAATATTTGCAAAAACAAAATGCAAGTCCACAAAGAGACGTCTGACCATCTTACATCATCCTTCACATACGACTCATGCTGCAGCTTCAGAACTTTTACATTTCTGCACTTAGCAGTGACACTTACAACAGATTGTTGGCATCAGAATAATAATGCTGCATCTGGAAAAAGTTATGCAATCTAAGTGTAGTTGAGATTATGCAATTCCTATAGAACATGGTCATTATGGTCTGAAAATGTTTAATGCCTCTGGTACATGACATATCATGATGTAGAGATCACATATGGGCTTTTAATCTCAGAGCTATTAGCAATCCCACTCTACCACTTCAAATTGAACAGAGTTAAAGTGCCTTTAAAGGTTAAAGCAGGATAATAAGAATGGTTCAGATAGTAGCTAAGAAAACAACAAAGTCTAATGATAGTAATGTTATCTGAATGTCTGTGGGTTTTCAGAAATTTATACTTCAAATGGTGTTTTTTTTTCAGCAGAGGTACATTCCAGTCCTGTGAGGTTGGGTTATGTGTCAAGACTGGGTAAGATCAGAATATCTTTCCTTATCTCATATTTTCTCTTCCTCACCAACTGGATCCAATCTTATTGGCTTCAGAGGAGTCTATCAGAGGCAGTTATTTACTGTGTACCTTGGATAGAGACCTGTGTCCACACAGAGCTCAGAACTGGAGATCATTGTGTGTGAGCAGGAGTTGATTGGATGCAATTGCCCTATGATCAATACACAGTGATTCCTTCTTGATTTTATGTCTCATAGAATACATTTATTGAACTATCAAATAAGTTCATGTTACCCTTAGCTGCCTATTAGTAAAGGATACATTTTTCCTTGAGGTTTCCAAGAGCATTTATTTGGCAAAACGTGAATTATTCAGAGAATAAAGTATAAGAAGGCTGTGCATTTATATACTACCTTTCATGGTCTTAACAAGTTACAAGGCATGTTATGGTCAATGGTGTAATATTGAAGTGTGAGCAAGGTTACAATGCAGCATCAAATCCTCACACACAGTAATCTTTCAAACAGTGGCTGGAACAGAAGGGGGAACTCTCCTCTTCTCTGAAAGAACGCTGTGGGATCGTTTACATCTCGTTGGGTAAGCAGACATTGCCTCCCACAGTCTGTACTAAAGTCTTGTCTGGGATAATGTAGCCATGTCTTGGTTCAGAGGGCAGGATGAGATTGTTGAGTAATGGCTGTGGTGAAGACCATGATCACCCGAATCCTAACCCTATTTTGTTGTTGCTAATCTAGAGTCATAGAGCATGCAAACAGGTACTTTGGCCCACCATGTTGATGCTGACCAACAAACACCAAACTATAATAATCCCATTTCACTGCACTTGGTCCATAGCTTACTATGCCTCAGTGTTTTAAGTGCTCACCCAGATGCCTGCCCTCTCAGGCAGTATATTCCAGGTTTCTACCACTCACTGGGTGAGAAGATTTCTTTTTCAGCTCTTCTCTAAACCACATACTCCTCACCTTAAACTTGTCCATACTTTACCAGATGGTGGAAAAACCCTCAAATGTTCTAAATGATTCTAATTCTATTTGATACATTAAAAGAATGAATAAATCATAGAATCCGTACAGTGTGGGAGCAAGCCACTCAGCCCATCCTACTCTGACCCACCCTATGGCTAATTCACCTAATCTACATTTCTCTGGACTCTCTGGACAATTTAGCATGGCCAAACCACCTCATCTGCATGTTTTTTCCTTTGACCTATGGGAGGAAACCCACATAGACACAGGGAGAATGTGCAAACTCCACACAGACAGTTGCCCAAGGTTAGAATTGAACCTGGGTCCCTGACGCTGTGAGGTAACAGTGTGAACCACTGAAACACCGTACTCCCCCATGAGTGATATTTCACTTGGTTGCAGTCAGTAGATTGTAGCTTCATGTCCCACACTGGAACTGAATACAATGGGTGCCTGATTTACAAATGTCTGACTTAAAAATGTCCGTACTTATGAATGGGATCCCACACTGTAACTTTAAGGATCCAATAGTTGAATGTCTCTTGCACTTATGAACAGCTTGGATGCTGCCTAACCTGCTGTGCTTTTCCAGCACCACTCTGATCTTAATTCTGAACATGGTCAGTGCTGGCACTTCAATATAATTGCCAAGAATGGCTGTCATATTAGATTCCTGAAGAAGGGCTTATGCCCGAAATGTTGATTCTCCTGTTCCTTGGGTGCTGCCTGACCTGCTGTGCTTTTCCAGCAACACATTTTCAGCTCTGATCTCCAGCATCTGCAGTCCTCACTTTCTCCTGTCATATTAGATGCACTGTCAGACAGTGGGACTGTCTGCCTGCTCTGTCAGGTATAAATGATCCAGTCTGAAGAAGAGCAGGGAGGTGACTGAGCCAACATTCCCCTCAAACAACTGCTTTGCTGACTGCTCAGAATTATACCAGAAACCAATTCACAATTATGACTTGGGCTTGCACCTTCTAGATGCTGTGTTTACTCACACACAAGGTCTGGTTCCTTGTAGGCAAATGTAATAAAATATACATTTCAATTTAGAATCTATTATTAGCTTTAGAATCCTTACAGTGTGGAAACAGGCCCTTCGGCCCAACAAGTCCACACCAATCCTCTGAAGAGTAACCCACCCAGACCCATTTCCCGAACCTATTATTCTACATTTACCCCTAAGTAATGCACCTAACAAACACAGCCCTGAACACTATGGGCAATTTAGCATGGCCAATTCATCTTTGGATTGTGGGGAGAAATCAGAGCATCTGGAAGAAATCCATGCAGATACAGTCTGTGCAAACTCAACACAGATAGTTGCCCGAGGCTGGAATTGAACCGGGTACCTGGTGCTGTGAGGCTACAGTGCTAACCACTGAGCCAGCAGTGAGAAAAAATAGATGTGGACACAACCAATTGCTGCTGTATCCCCTCAGCTGTCCCCCGATCAAACAGATAGTTTGTTTGATTTGAATTTAATATGAACAAGAGGGACAGCAATTCCTGCTGTATCTCCGTGTGATGACAAGTCAAACAATCAGCAGGGCCTTCTCATGTTGGATAAACTGTTCTTTCATTTGTAAATTTGGTGGTCTTGTGTTTTTGTATGATGAGCACAAGATGGAAAGTTTTCTCTTTGTGTTTCGCTTTATCATTGTTGAAGTTTTATACAGCTAAGCTGTTCATTATTTTACTCCAATATGTGGGGACTTGCTATCGCTTTCTCAAAGCAAGTACACATTAAAAACACAGTGTGGGTCATGTCTTTGCAGAACATTTGGAGGATGTGGCAGTTGCTATATGAAAGTACATGGTTCTATCTTTCTACCTGGACAAGTGTGAGGCGATGCATTATGGGAGGTCAACTGCAGGAGGAAAGTGTACAGTAAATGGCAGGAGCCTTGGGAGCATTGATACACAGAAGGCTCTTGGGGTGCAAGTGCACAGCTCCCTGAAAGTAGCAACACAAGAGGGTAAGGTGATAAAGAAAGCATGTGGCGTGTTTACCTTCTTTGGTCAGGGCATTGAGTGTAAACATTGGTAAGTCATGTTGTAGCTGCATAAGTCTTTTGTTCGGCTATGTTTGGAATATTGTGCACAGTTCAGGTCACCACAGGACCAGAAGGATGTGGATCCTTTGGAGAGCGTACAGAAAAAGGTTACCAGGATGTTGCCTGGTCTGGGGAATTTTAGCGATGGAGAAAGGTTGGATAGACTGGGTTTGTTTTCACTGGAACACAGAAGGTTGAGGGGCGATGTGATGCAAGTTTATAAGATTGCGAATGGCATGGATATAGTGGATTGTATGAGGCTTTTTCCCAGGTGGAGGGGTCAGTTACTAGGAGACACAGGCTCACGGTACAAGGGGGAGAAGTTTGAGAGATGTGTGAGGCAAGTTTTTCACACAGAGGGTGGTGAGTGCTTGGAATGCACTGCCAGAGGAGGGGGTGGGAGCAGACACAACAGCAGCATTCATAGAGTCACAGAGTCATAGAGATGTTCAGCACGGAAACAGACCCTTCGGCCCAACTCTTCCATGCCAACCAGATATCCCAATCCAATCTAGTCCCACCTGTCAGCACCTGGTCCATATCCCTCCAAACCCTTCCTATTCATATACCCATCCAAATGCCTTTTAAATGTTGTAATTGAACCAGCCTCCACCACATCCTCTGGCAGCTCATTCCATACATGTACCACCCTCTGCGTGAAAAAAGTTTCCCCTTAGGTCTCTTTTATATTTTCCTTCTCTCACCCTAAACCTATGCCCTCTAGTTCTGGACTCCCCGACCCCAGGGAAGATACTTTGTCTATTTACCCTATCCATGCCTCTCGTGATTTTATAAACCTCTATAAGGTCACCCCTCAGCCTCCAATGCTCCAGGGAAAACAGCCCCAGCCTGTTCAGCCTCTCCCTATAGTTCAAATCCTCCAACCCTGGCAACATCCTTGTAAATCTTTTCTGAACCCTTTCAAGTTTCAGAACATCCTTCCAATAGGAAGGAGACCAGAATTGCAGACAATATTCCAACAGTGGCCTAACCAATGTCCTGTACAGCTGCAGCAGGACCTCCCAACCTCTGTACTCAATGCTCAGACCAATAAAGGAAGGCATACCAAATGTCCTCTTCGTTATCATATCCATCTGCAACTCTACTTTCAAAGAGCTATAAACCTGCACTCCAAGGTCTCTTTGTTCCAAGGATCTTACCATTACGTGCATAAGTTCTGCTAAGATTTGCTTTCCCAAAATGCAGCACCTTGCACATTCAAGAAGCACTTGGACAAATACATGAATAGGAAGGGAATAGAGGGATACGGAATCTGTAAGTGAAGACAGTTTTAGTATTGAAGGGCAAAATGTGTCATGCAGGTTTGGAGGGCTGGATGGCCTGTTGTTGGGCTGTATTGTTCTTCATTCTTTGTGTGTAGTTCTGGTCACCACACTATAGGAAGGATGTGAAGGCTTTGGAGAGGAGGAAAAGAGATTTTCCTGGATTGGAGTTTATTAGTGATATGGGGAGGATGGACAAACTTGGATTGTTTTCACTGGAGCACTGGAGACTGAGGGGTGACCAGAGAGAAATATATAAAGTTATGAGAGGCCTAGATAGGGTGGACAGTCAGAGTCTTGTTCCGAAGGTAGAAATGTTGATTACTAGGGGCCATAGGCTTAAGGCAACAGGGGAAAGGTTTCAAGGAGATGTATGAAACAAGGTTTTTTACACAGAGGGCATTGGATGCCTGGAACCATTGCCAGGGGAAGCAGTAAAAGCAGGACATTAGCAATGTTTAAAAGGCAGGTAGGAAATAGAGGGATATAGATCATACACTAGCAAATGGGATTAGTTTAGAATGGCATCTTGATTAACAGACATATTGGGCTGTAGGGCCTGTTCCTGTGTAAAATTGTGTTCTATGTTCACTTACTTAAGAATCTGTTTTTCTTATATGGCTATGATTGTTTACTTTTTAATAATATAGAATCCAGTTAGAAATGAACAGGAACTGACTGGATAAAAAAAAGCTGTGTTGATTGCTTCAGGTTAACTCTTGAATGCAGAGTGACTGTTTATACTGTGATAGTTTAACAAAAGTGATAACTTCACATTGTGACTCATGCACAGGTTCCAGTGAAATATCTCCAGTTTTGAATGATTCTCAGCTTTGCCAATTTATTCTGTAATGAAATTGACAAAAACATGGCTCAGAGCTGAAAATGTGTTGCTGGAAAAGCGCAGCAAGTCAGGCAGCATCCAAGGAGCTGAAGAAGGGCTTACACCCAAAATGTCGATTCTCCTGCTCCTTTCATGCTGCCTGACCTGCTGCGCTTTTCCAGCAACACATTTTCCAGCATCTGCAGTCCTCACTTTCTCCTAAAAAAGATGGCTCACCTCTGTACCAATGCTAATGGAATGCCTGGTTAAGATAAATAACATACATGAGTGTTGGGGAATATGTGAAATGTTCCTTCTGTTTTCAGTGACAGAAAGAGCGACAATTTGTCCCTTTGTCCCAAGTGAAAGCAATTTGTGCATGAATATATTTTATTAGATCTGGTAACAAGTCTTAGGAGAAAGTGAGGACTGCAGATGCTGGAGAGTCAGAGTTGATAAAGTGTGGTGATGGAAAAGCACAGTAGGTCCGGCAGCATCTGAGAAGCAAGAGACATTTCAGGCATAATCCTTTTTCAAGACTCAGAGGGTGGTGCCTGAAATGTCCAACTCTCTCGCTTCTCAGATGCTGCCTGACCTGCCATGCTTCTCCTCCCAGTAACAAGTCTTGAAATTCTTGCTGCCTTGGGTTTAACTTTAGGTCATTGTGGGCTCTTAAAGATCACATAAACTGTATATATCTGTTTTTCTCTGGCAAGTGGGTTTGTAATCAAAAGTGACAATTTGAAATGAATTGGAAAAAGAGTGAGTCAGAAGAAAGATGATTTTTTTTCCTTAAACAGAGTATTGTTAAGACCTGGAGCACAACAACTGAAAGTAAGACACTTTTACAGCAAATGTATCAGGACCACAAGATGTGGAGGAGGCCAAGGATGGTTGTGTTGGCAAGGGAGTGGGAAGGGGAATTGAAATGAGTGGTGACTGGGGGTCTGGTCAGCCCTGCCGACCTGGCTGAGATGCTTAGTGAGCCATTTCCTAAGTTTATGTTTGGTCTCCCAGATGTAGAGGAGACCATAGGGAAGACCATATCGGGAACACCTGATACTGTAAACAAGGTTGGAAGAGAGGCAGATGAACCTCTGTCTCACCTGGAGGGATTGTTTGGGGCCCTGGATGGAGGTGAGGGGAGTGATATAGTGGCAGGTTTTGCCCCTTCCCCCTCCCTTCCACTCCTTCTTGCCATCAACCAGATTCATTCCTCCCATTGACCAATCAGGTTGTACCCTCTACTTGTCTTCACCTATCCCCATTTCACTACCCTGCCCTCGAAAGCCGCTTAATCTGCAGCTCTCCCTACACCCACCCCAGTCCTGAAGAAGGTTAAACCCGAAACGTCGACCTCTCCACCTCCTGATGCTGCCTGCCTTGCTGTGTCCCTCTCTCTCCTGATGCTGCCTGCCTTGCTGTGTTCCCCTCCCTCCTGATGCTGCCTGCCTTGCTGTGTCCCTCTCCCTCCTGATGCTGCCTGCCTTGCTGTGTCCCTCTCCCTCCTGCTGCGGCCTGTCTTGCTGTGTCCCTCTCCCTCCTGATGCTGCCTGCCTTGCTGTGCTCTTTCAGCCTCCTGCCTGTCTACTTTGGATTCCAGCATCTGCAGTTTTTTTTGCCTCTAATCAATAACACTTTCCAACAAGGAAGCATTTATTTTAAGTGTCATTACTGTAGCTATGTTGCAAACATAGCAGCCAATTAGCACTCACCAAATTCACTAACAACAACGTCGGCAACTGGGACTAGGTTAGTTTGAGAAATTTAGTCAGCACGGATGGGTTGGACCGAAGGGTCTGGTTCTGTGCTGATTGTCTCTATGATTCTACTCTGTGGCTATAATTGATGTCTGATAATCTGATTTTGTGATGTTGGTTGAAGAATGAACTAACCAGAATGCTGCAGAAAACCTTCTTCAAAACAATGCCACAGCATACTTTAATCTGAGAGGGCAGAAATAGCTGTAAGAACTCATTCAAAGGTCGTAACATTTCAGCAGCAGACTGTCAGCTTTGATAATGAGAATCAAGGACCGGAATGGGATTATAAACAGACCACCTTCTGATTTAATGTGAGAATATGCCCCACTGAGCTGAAGGAACAGTGGAATTAAATTTTATCTCAACTTTCAAAAGGCATTCTAATTGTTCTTGAAGAAGAATAAACTGGAGAATTATGCAGGCAAATGTGGAGATGGAACTCTCTTATGGATGTATTTTGAGTTTTAAAATTAATTTCTCCTTCTATTCTCTCCAGTTCTATGTAACTCAAATTCAGATTTAATTTTCCCCTTTTAAAATAGTGACAGTATATTTACCCACTTCATCTTCTCATGAGGATTTGACTTTGCAAGGAACACAATGGGACATTTTTGTAAAGTGAAACCAGCAGTGTGGGGCATGGGAAACGTTGGGGAGTGGGGAGGGGGCGTTTGGGCTTTGATTATCCACTGGCTTTTGAAAAGCTTCTGGAACGGTGCAGCTAACTCCAATCATTTGCTTCCACTAACCAGCTGTGTTAGGCTACCCAAGATGTTGTTAAAACAGTCACTAAATATAAAAAGATACATAGAACATAGAACATAGAAGAATACAGCGCAGTACAGGTCCTTCGGCCCTCGATGTTGCGCCGATCCAAGCCCAGCTAACGTACACTAGCCCACTATCCTCCATATGCCTATCCAATGCCCGCTTAAATGCCCATAATGAGGGAGAGTCCACCACTGCTACTGGCAGGGCATTCCATGAACTCACGACTCGCTGAGTAAAGAACCTACCCCTAACATCTGTCCTATACCTACCCCCCCCTTAATTTAAAGCTATGCCCCCTTGTAATAGCTGACTCCATACGTGGAAAAAGATTCTCACTGTCGACCCTATCTAAACCCCTAATCATCTTATACACCTCTATCAAGTCACCCCTAAAACTTCTTTTCTCCAATGAAAACAACCCCAAGTGCCTCAACCTTTCCTCATACGATCTTT
>NC_057731.1:56167442-56170602 GCF_004010195.1 Chiloscyllium plagiosum | reverse complement strand
CCTCTGAAAGTAACCTTTAAAAAAAAAAACTGGGTCTAAAGAATACAACAAGCAAAATGCAGCACTTACCTACTTACCACAACGGGTCTTATTATTTAGGTTAGAGGAGGAGGGCGGGTGGGAGACACTACCTCTGTAGTCCCTCGGGTTCTTCTCCTGCGCTCTTTTAAAGGGGAAAAAAACCTACCCGGCTGCCCCTCCGGTCTTCAACACTTCCCCCTGCTGCTCCCGCACTTTCTGTAAAGAGAGAAAAAAACACCGCTGCCCGCTACCGGTAAGTAATTTTAAAACAAACTGTCTTACCTTAGCTGCTGCTCGCACTCAAAGTCAAAGTCATATTAAATCTATTTGTTGTCATCTGTTTGTGACAGTGACTAAATTCTCAAATCACTGAACAGGAACGACAGGCAGAATGCTTGTTTCTGTCTGATGTGATTGTCTGATGTGACTCCCTGATGTGATTCTTTGATATGATTATCTGATTCTGTGACATCCAAGTGAAGAAGCAGAGCAGCTTAAAATTTCATGTAACAACCAACTTTTCCAGTAGTTTGTACTGGTTCCTTGAAGTCCTTCAAGACCTGGCTATCCTGTTAGAGTTTCAGTATCTGGCAAGAGGCTTTGGATGAAAGCTGTTTGGGGCGGTAGAGTTGTGGGACTGAGAATTGTGTCAATGTTGATTTCTGTTGCTTGTGTCTCCAGGCATTTTGTTGAGGGCAGCAATGCGCAGTGACACGAGGCAGTGACACGCCTGGTAGTAGAAGGCTTCACTCTTCCTCACACTCCACTGGACAGTAATCAATGTCCAGGCTTAAGATCATGCCTGGTAACCTACAAAAACAGCAAGCAAAGAAACTGTGTAGTAATTTTGTGGTAATAAGCAATGGAAGATCCCATTGCTGGCTCTGCACTGGCTGTGCTTGGCCAGGTAAATACCCATGGTCCATAACCAATCATGTCTCTCTCAGTTAGAGAGAGGGATGATGGTTATTTAACTGTAGGGCAATCCGGGAGGCCAGCCTCCATGAACCATTAGAGTTGGGATCAAACTCCACTATTGGCCTTATTCTGTACCATGTATTAGCCCAAGTGAAATAGCCAGTACAGGAATGTAAATGCAGTAACATGTGGAAGACACTGGTTTCTGAAAAAATCACATCCATGAGATTTTGAGGGTGACTCATTTGTAAGGTAACCAACATCACCAACAAGTTCAAAATCTGTTCCTCATCAAGTAGCAGCTATTGCTTGGATCTTCTTTTTACAAATATCACTCAATATAATATTCAAGTGAAGTGTGGTAGATTTCCATTTATGTGCTCTGTCGTGCCATTTCCAATGATTTCCCCTAATTTAGATTAGATTCCCTACAGTGTGGAAACAGGCCCTTCGGCCCAACAAGTCCACACTGACCCTCCGAAGAGCAACCCACCCAGACCCATCTCCCTCTGACTAATGCACCTAATACTATGGGCAATTTAGCATGGCCAATCCACCTGACCTGCACATCTTTGGATTGTTGGAGGAAACCGGAGCACCTGGAGGAAACCCTCATGGACAAAGGGAGAATGTGCAAACTCCACACAGATAGTAAACCAAGGCTGGAATTGAACCTGGGTCCCTGATGCTGTGAGGTTACGGTGCTAACCACTGATCCACTGTGCCGCCCCAAAGTGTATGACTCTATTTAGAGTCATAGAGTCATACAGCACAGAAACAGACACTTTGGTCTACCTTATCCATGCCAATCAAGTTTCCCAAACTAACTAGTCCCATTTGCTTGCATTTAACTCATATCCATCTAAACCTTTCCTTTCCATGTACCTGTTCAAATGTCTTTTCAATGTTGTAAACGTACCAGCATCCACCACCTCCTCTGGTAATTCATTCCACATACGAACCAACCTCTGTGTGGAAAAGTTGTCCATCAGGTCCCTCTTAAATCCTTCTCTTCTCACCTTAACATTATACTCCCTAGTTTTGAACTTTCCAAACCTAGGGAAAAGACCTTGGCTATTATGTATGTCCTTCATGATTTGATAAAACTCTACAACGTTACTTCCCAACCTCCTACACTCCAGTGAAAAAAAGTCCTGACTTAACCAGCTTTTCCTTATAACTCAAACCCTCCAGTCCTGGTAACATTCTTGTAAATCTTTTCTGCGCCCTTTGCAATTTAATAATATCCTACAGCAGGCCAACCAGTACTGTACACAGTACTCCAGAAGTGGCTTAACCAACACACTCTACAACTGCAATGTGACATCCCAACTCCTATACTTAATGCGTTGAGCAATGGAAACAAGTGTACCAAACACCTTCTCAACCACTCTGACTATCTGTGATGTAACTTTCAATGAAATCTGCTCCTGAACCCCAAGATCTCTGTTCTCCAACATTCCCCAGGGCCCTACCATTAACTGTGTAAGTCCTGCCTGTGTTCATCTTGTCGAATTTCAACACCTCACATTTATCCAAATTAAACTCACTCGTCAATTTATTGGTCCAATTGATCAAGATCTCTTTATAATCTTTGAAAACTTTCATTACTGTCACTAAACGACCAAATTTGGTGTCATCTGCATCTTTACTAACCATGCTTCCTATATTCTCATCTAAATCCCCGATACAAATGACAAACATCAGTGGACTCAGCAATGTAGTAATCCTGCTGGTTACAGACCTCCAGTCCAAAAGGTAACCCTTCACCAACACCCCTCTGTCTCCGTTGTTTCCAACAACCAAGCCATGCTTGTATCCAATTGGCAGCTCTCCCTGAATCCCACTATTGATGTCACACTTAGTGGTCTATAGTTCCCTGGCTTCTTAGAACATAGAACATAGAACATAGAACATAGAACATAGAACATAGAACTCAACCAAGCCATGCTTGTATCCAATTGGCAGCTCTCCCTGAATCCCACTATTGATGTCACACTTAGTGGTCTATAGTTCCCTGGCTTCTTAGAACATAGAACATAGAACATAGAACATAGAACCACAGAACAGGCCCTTCGGCCCACGATGTTGTGCCGAACATTTGTCCTAGCTTAAGCACCCATCCATGTACCTATCCAATTGCCACTTAAAGTTCGCCAATGATTCTGACTCTGCCACTCCCAAAGACAGCGCATTCTATGCCCCCACCACTCTCTGGGTA
>NC_057731.1:56140543-56164906 GCF_004010195.1 Chiloscyllium plagiosum | reverse complement strand
CCCCCCTCCTTTTTTACCACCCTCCCTAATCTTACTGAAACATCTGTAACCAGGAACCTCCAACAACCATTCCTGTCCCTCTTCTATCCACGTTTCCGTGATGGCCACAACATCGTAGTCCCAGGTACCTATCCACGCCTTAAGTTCACCGACCTTATTTCTGATACTCCTTGCGTTGAAGTATACGCACTTGAGCCCATCTCTGTGTCCGCAAGTATTCCCTGTCAGTGCTACCTTCTCCACAGCCTCCCTACATTCTTGGCCATCCTGACAAACAGCTAGCCTACTTGCTGGACTACAAGTCCGGATCCCATCCCCTGCCAAATTAGTTTAAACCCCCCCGAAGAGGGCTAGCAAACTTACCCCCCAGGATATTGGTGCCCTCCTGGTTCAGGTGCAACCCGTCCTGCTTGTACAGGTCCCACCTTCCCCAGAATGCAGTCCAATTGTCCAAATACCTGAAGCCCTCCCTCCTACACCATCCTTGCAGCCTTTCTTAAATGAGGGTGCAATTTCTTAAATAAAGGCATAATTTTTTAAGCAAAGGCATAATTTTTTTAAATAAAGGCATAATTTCACCCACACAAAGGCACAATTTCTCTAACAAAGATATTGGCCAGTTTAAGAGGTGGGGTGGGGGAGGGGGGGCGGGGGGGCGGTGGGGGTGTCAGATGTCTCTGGTTTTCCTTGGCCATGACCTATAGTCAGTTGAATCTGGGGTTCCTGAATCTAATGAGGTCTGCCAGCTTCCAACTCGATCTTTCTCGGTCTCTGAGGGGTGGGGGTGTTCTGTGGAGCCCACATGATTTGGAAAATGTGGTGAGGTTGGTGACTTAATTATACAAGATGTGAAATTTCAATTTCCTGACTATGCGTTGGTGTATGTTTGTATTATGTCCATGATTAGACCATCCTATTGTAATACATGAAGAACCATTAAGCTTTTCATAAAGACCTACCTTGTAAATAAATTTAGCAGCTCATGAGAATCTTGCGCGTTAGTTTCATGATCATCTCAAGGTGGTGGGTCACAAGTAGACTCTGGAAAGCTGTTTCGATGGGGTTCTCCTTGTTGAATACTGAGAATGGGTGGCAGGAAATTTGGAAACTCTCAAAGTGAGTCAATGGTGGGGGGAGGTGGGGGGAATGTTCTGGAGTAGGTTGGGGCTGTGGAGGAAATGGAAGAGAGATCCAGAGTAGGACAGAGATTGGGGCCAGAAGCCCTGAGGAGTGAAACTAGGAGGGCTTTGTGTCCTGGGTGTCGTGGACCGAGTGTGGGAGTGGAGTGGGGTGTGGGTATTAAGTATATTCAAGGCTGAGATAGACAAATAGGTAATCAATAAGGAAATTGGCTGTTAAGGGAAAAGGCAAGGAAAGTAGAGCTGACAATTCTCAGATCACCATTCTCAGAATGGTGGTACAGGTCTGATGGGCTGAATGGCTTGTTTCTGCTCCTATGTGTTATGGCCTTATGACTGTTGACAAAAGTCTGGCCACAACATCTGTGACATGTTTGAGAGAGTGGAATGGTAACCAGTTCTCAACACCTTGACCTTGATATGTTTCTCACTCAGCGACACTAGATACTGCAGTCACTTAGTTCAATAGTTGGGTGTTCAGCTCATGTGCAGATGTTGAAGCTGGAACTGGTTCAATTCCAGGTCAGACCTCACGCACATTTCCAGCTTTTATCACTCTATCATTGGCAGCCATCCCTTCAGCTACCCAGGGTCTTTAAGCTCTGGATTTCCTCTCTCACCAACTTTTAAAACATTTGTTTGAGGGATATGAGTATAATGGGCCAGCATTCATTGCCCGTCTCTAGTTACACCAGAGAAGATGGTGGTACACTGCCTTCTTGAACCGTTGCAGTCCATGTGCCATGAGTTGACTCTCAATGCCATGTGGAGTGCTGCAGCTCAAGAAAACATCTCACCATCACCTTCTCAAGGACAACTAGGGACAGAAAAAACACGCTGGCCCAGCCAGTTATGCTCACATCCCACAAATGAATGAAAAAAAAAGCCATCTCTTCACCTCTCTCCTTGTTTTAAAACACTCTCACCTCATTGAACATGCTTTTGATCATCAGTTCTAATATCTCCTTCAATGACTCTGTTGAATTGTGTTTGATAATTCTGCCTAGAATTGCTTTGGGATATTTTGCTGCCCTCTATAAATGCAAATTATTGCACGTCACAGCTGATTTAGAGGGTTTACATCGCTGTATCCATTTTCTGGATCATCTTTTGGGAGAAATTGTCTTCCACAGACTTAAAATGAAAAAAAACATTCAAACCACAAGCAAAATATTTTCCATTAATATTAATAGCCATCATTTCTAAGGTATTCTTCCAGTAATTGCTGTGGGCTTACAAAAAATCCCCTTTCAGTTCAAACCAATAATCCTTGCATTTAGTATAAACATATTCAAAACTTAACACAAAGCAGTTGGAAACAATCTTCCCCTTCTCTCCAGGGACGATGATAAGAATGGCTTTATTTGTGACTCTCTTCCTTTCAATAAATATTTCTGCAACAAAAAGTCTTCTAAAATATTAAAATGTATGTCTCCCCATTGTATATTAATAATGTATCCCAGTGTAACACAAGATAGCCAAGGGCATGGAAACCAGAGGCAGTACAGGCTGGGTAAAGTTAATAAAGTTTAAACATATAAATCCTGCCAAATTTACACAGCAGTTTCTGACCTATCATTCGTGTGTCATTGTGTTCTTACAAGCATGTAAATAATTTTAAAAATAATTTTAATCAAAAGAATCAAATGAAATAAAAGTATCTCAAATCATGGGAAAACTGTTGGATAAAATTATGGCAAAATAAGCTTTGACCTAAATCTACTTTGGGAAAATGTCATTGAATATATTGGCAGGTCTGCACAGCAGTTTCGTGTTTAACCATCCACAATAAAGCTGCATGTTGGCAAGCCAATAGGAAAGAAACAGCCCTCAGAGAAAATTAAAGTTCCTAAAATTAAAATCGAGCTCCAAATGTTCAATTCTCTCAGAATGTGCTGCATAATTAGGTTGGTGATTTTTAAACTGATTAATCCCTGGTGTTGGCATTGCTGGTGAGATCACCGCTTACTGTGCATTGCTCCCTGCCTCTGGATATGCTGTGTCTTCTTAAAGCGTTGCAGTCTGTGCAGTGAAGGTGCTTTCACACTGTTGTTAGATAGAGTTACAGGATTGTGACCAATTATAAAACTGTTAAATTAAATAAGCATCATGATCATGGCTGATATTGAATTAGTCACCCACTCTGCACTAATTAAAACCTTTAGGATGGATCTGCTGCACAAGAAAAAGGGTCATACACTAAGGATGAATGTAAATGTGAAGCCATCAGTGTCAGACCAACTACAACCACAGGCTGTAAGTGCAACTCTCAGCAAAGTGCCATCAAACTTTTGATCAGAGACTGCTTGATGCATTGACTCAAAAACTGGCCATCGTTTTGAGGTATAGATTAGATTAGATTAGATTACTTAGTGTGGAAACAGGCCCTTCGGCCCAACAAGTCCACACGCCCCGCCGAAGCGCAACCCACCCATACCCCTACATTTACCCCTTACCTAACACTACGGGCAATTTAGCATGGCCATTCACCTGACCCTGCACATCTTTGGACTGTGGGAGGAAACCGGAGCACCCGGAGGAAACCCACGCAGACACGTGCAAACTCCACACAGTCAGTCGCCTGAGGCGGGAATTGAACCCGGGTCTCTGGCGCTGTGAGGCAGCAGTGCTAACCACTGTGCCACCGTGCCGCCCACTTTCTATGTATCTAGAAAGTGTGTGGCACCAAGGGACATTGGGCACCCATATGTAGCAAATTCAGTTTGAAAGGTCAAGGCAGATCACAGACAAAACACAGGGGCCCAACAACATGAGAGTGAGATGCCACAACATAGACAGCAAGAGAGGGCTTAAGAAGATTTGCAAATGGCATGGTTGCTCAGTGGTTAGCACTGCTACCTCATAGTGCCAGGGACCCAGGTTCAATTCCAGCCTTGGGTGACTGCATGGAGTTTTGCACATTCACCCAGTTTCTGCGTGGGTTTCCTTGGGGTGCTCCGGTTTCTTCCTACAATCCTAAGATGTGTGAGAGGAATCGGCGTCCAGTTTCTTACCTTATGGAAGCCAACATAAACTACAGATAAAACAGCCTTTTGGATGCAAACGCACACCAGAAACTGTTTCCACTCATATAAGGGTTGAGATGAAAGCAGCCAGATTTAAAGCAATTTGCAAAAAAAAAATGCAACGTGGGAAGAACCTTTTTCCCAGTGAGTAATTAGGGTTTGGAATGCATTATGTGGGTCAACTGAGACAGGTCAATTGAGGCATCAAGAGGGCATTCGAGGATTCGTTGATTGGAATGTGCAGGTTTAAGGGGAAAAGACAGGAGAATGGCACTAAGGCAAAATGTTAATTTAAGGAACAAATGTTGAATCTTCTCCTCTTACATTGCTCCAATTCTGTGATTCCCATTCATAAACATTGTCCCGAATTAACCTTTTCTATTTCCTCACAGGCCAGGCCAGCATTTATTGGCTGTCATTAATTGCTTAGAAGCCATTAACAAATCAATGCATTGCTGTGGACCTGGAGTCACATGTGGACCAGACCAAATTTCCTTAGATTTAGCATTAGGTTTAGATCTCATGTTTGTGAAAAGATGGGTTTTTACAACTTGTAATAGTGGATGTAGGTTTGCTCGCTGAGCTGAAAGGTTCATTTTCAGACATTTCATCACCCTACTAGGTACAATCATTAGTGGGCCTCAGGCGAAGGACTGCTGAAAATTCCTGCTTTCTATTTATATGTTTGGGTTTGTTTGGGTTAGTGATGTCATTTCCTGTGGTGATGTTATTTTCTGTGGTGAAGTCACTTCCTGTTACTTTTCTCTGGGTGTGGTAGATGGAGTCTAACTCGATGTGTTTGTTGGTAGAATTCCGGTTGGAATGCCATGCTTCTAGGAATTCTCGTGCGTGTCTTTGTTTGGCTTGTCCTGGGATGGATGTGTTGTCCCAGTCGAAGTGATGTCGTTCCTCATCTGTATGTAAGGATACTCGTGAGAGAGGGTCATGTTTTGTGGCTAGTTGGTGTTCATGTATCCTGGTGGTTAGGTTTCTGCCTGTTTGTCCAATGTAGTGTTTGTTACAGTTCTTACACGGTATTTTGTAAATGACATTATACAGACAACAAACAAAACTAGAGTCTTTCAAGTTCATTAACTGCTGTTTTAGTGGGTTTGTGGGCTATCATGATGCCAAGGGGTCTGAGTAGTCTGGCAGTCATTTCTGAGATGTCTTTGATGTAGGAGAGAGTGGCTAGGGTTTCTGGACGTGTTTTGTCTGCTTGTTTGGGTTTGTTGCTGAGAAATCGGCAGACTATGTTCATTGGGTACCCATTCTTTTTGAATACACTGTACAGGTGATTTTCCTCTGCTCTGCGTAGTTCCTCTGTGCTGCAGTGGGTGTTTGCTCATTGAAATAATGTCCTGATGCAGCTTCTTTTTTTGGGTATTGGGATGATTGCTTCTGTAGTTCAATATTTGGTCTGTATGTGTTGCTTTCCTGTAGACCCTGGTTTGAAGTTGCCCATTGGCTGTTCACTCTACTGTGGCATCTAGGGCATTCCTAGACAGTAGAGACAACAGCCAATGGGGAAAGTCAAACCAGGGTCTACAGGAAAACACCACATATGGACCAAATACTGAACTACAGAAGCAACCATCACAACACCCACAAACGAAGCTGCATCAGGACATTATTTCAATGAGCCACCACACACTGCAGCACAGAGGAACTACGCAGAGCAGAGGAAAATCACCTATACAGTGTATTCAAAAAGAATGGGTACCCAATGAACACAATCCGCCAATTTCTCAGCAACAAACCCAAACAAGCAGACAAAACATGTCCAGAAACCCTAGCCACTCTCCCCTACATCAAAGACATCTCCAAAATGACTGCCAGACTACTCAACCCCTTGGCATCATGATAGTCCACGAACACACTAAAACAGCAGCTAATGAACTTGAAAGACTCTATACAGACACCAAGCAAATCTAACGTTATTTACAAAATACCGTGCAAGGACTGTAACAAACACTACATTGGACAAACAGGCAGAAAACTAGCCACCAGGATACATGAACATAAACTAGCCACAAAACTACATGACCCACTCTCACTAGTATCCTCACATACAGATGAGGAACGACACCACTTCGACTGGGACAACACACCCATCCCAGGACAAGCCAAACAGACACGCACGAGAATTCCTAGAAGCATGGCATTCCAACCGGAACTCTATCAACAAACACATCAAGTTAGACCTTATCTGCCACCCCCAGAGAAAAGGAACAGGAAGTGACTTCATCACAGGAAATAACATCACCACAGGAAATGACATCACTAACCCAAAGAAACTCCAACATATAAATAGAAAGCAGGAATTTTCAGCAGTGCTTCGCCTGAGGCCCACTAAAGATGTTAACTAGTAGGGTGGTGAAACGTCTGAACCTTCCAGCACAGCGAGCAAATCTACATCCAGAACCTCAACCTGAGCTACAAATCTTCTCAAAACTCACTATCTTGTAATTGTGGCTATAGCCACTACATGGTGGCTATTAGGCTATTATTTTAATTTCAGATTTCATTTATTGAATATAAAGTTCACCATCTGCCATACTGAGGGTTGAGCTCATGTCCACCAAAGCATTAGATGTGCATCTGGATGACTAATCCAGTGACAATATCACTGTCGCCTTGCCTCCCTCAGTTACAGTCAAGAGGCACACTAAAGCAGAAAGTGAACTTGCAGCAAAATTGTACAGCAAGTCAACCTTGGTATAAACCAGCACAAGGCTAATCCAACATTTAGTGCTGGTCTATAGTTGTGTTGAGCTAATGAACTGGAGACACCAAGCTAATAACCACCAAGCTAACAACAGCAGCTATTGAGACAGACTGTGACCCTTTAAAGCTGGATGCATAAGTATACATTTTTCTCCAGAAATCTCCCTTTTGTCCTTTCCATTGATTCTGATTTGTTCTTTTACCTAATACTTAACTGTCAGCCATCATTAACTGATGCATTCCAAATCAGACTCCACTTACCAATGAATCAACACTTTGCTCTCATTGATGCCCAGTTTGGATTCTGCCAGGGCCACTCAGCTCCTGCCCTTATTACAGCCTCGGTACAAACATCGATCAAAGAGCTGAATTCCAGAGGGGAGGGGAGAGGGACAGCCCTTGACATCAAGGCTGCATTCAACCAAGTGTGGCATCAAGGAATCCTAGCAAAACTGGAATCGATGTGTATCGGGGAGCAAACTCTTTCAGTAGTTGGAGTCATACCTGACACACTGGAAGCTGGTTGGAGTTGTTGGAGGTCAGTTGTCTCAGCTCCAGACATCTCTGCAGGAGTTCCTCAGGATAGTATCTCTGGCTCAACCATCTTCAGCTGCTTCATCAATGACCTTCCCTCCATCATAGGGTCAAAAATGGGTATATTTACCAATGATTGCATAATGTTCTTCATCTTTCAGGACTCCTCAGGCACTAAAGCACTCCATGTTCAAATGCAAAAAAGTGTGGACAATATCCAGGCTTGGGCTGACATGTGACAAGTAACATTCATGTCACACAAAAGCCAGGCTATGACCATCAGCAAAAGAGACAATCTAACCATGTCCTTTCATATTCAGTGGTGTTACCATCACTGAATACCCCACTATCAACATCCTTGGGGTTACCATTGACCAGAAACTCAACCAGATCACCAGATAAATTTAATGGCTACAAGGACAGGTCAGAGGCTAGGAATACTGTGGCAAGTAACTCACCTTTTAACTCCTCAAAGCCTGTCCACCATCTACAAAGAACAAGTCAGCAGCGTGATGGAATTTTCCCCACTTGCCTGGATTAGTGCAGCTCCAACAACACTCTGGAGGTTTGACACCATCCAGAACAAAGTAGCCTGTTTGATTGACGCCACATTCACATAGATTCACAGAGTCATAGAGATGTACAGCATGGAAACAGACCCTTTGGTCCATCTCGTCCATGCCAACCAACTCTCACAACCCAATCCAGTTCCACCTGCCAGCACCTGGCCCATATCCTTCCAAACCCTTCCTATTCATATTCCTATCCAGATGCCTTTTAAATGTTTCAATTGTACTAGCCACCACTATTTCATAGGTCCATTCCCTCCACCACTGACACTCAGCCATAGAAATTCACCACAAATCCTCAGAGAGCGCCTTCCAAACTCACGACCACTTCCATCTAGAAGGACAAGGGCTGCAGGTATCTTGGAACATCACCTCCTGCAAGTTCCCCTCTGAGCCACTCGCCATCCTGACATGGAAATGTATCACTGTTCCTTAACTGTCACTGGGTCAAAATCCTGGAATTCCCTCTCTCAGGGCATTGTGGGTCAACCTACAGCCCACAGCAGGTTGAGAAGACAGCTCACCATCACCTTCTCAAGGACAACTAGAGATGGACAACAAATTCTGGCCGAGCCAGAGATGCCCACGTCCCATCAATGAAGAATAAGAAATAGTGCAAATGTTGGATTTTCCCTAAACTAGTATTCTTGTAAATTGTCCTGATGAGTGCAAACTAAAGACTCTGACAAACAGTCTTTTCTCATCAGTTCTCAAAGTCATTACATTAAGGTGATTCTGGTACAGCTAGGAGAGGTGATGGCCTCATGGTATTGTCATTGGACTGTTAACCCAGAGGCCCAGAAAGTTCTGGGGGGCACAGGTTCAAATCCTACCACAGCAGATGGTTGAATTTGAATTCAATAAAAGTTTGGAATTAAGAGTCTAATTATGAGAACGAATCCATTGTTGGAAAAACCCACCTGGTTCATTAATGTTCTTTAGGGAAGGGAACTGCCATCCTTACCTGGTCTGACCTACGTGTGACTCCAGACCCACAGCAATGTGGTAGACTCTTAACTACCCTCTGGGCAATTAGGGACGGGTAAAACATGCCGAGCTGGTGATGCCCTCATCCTGTAAATAAATAAAAAACAATCTCCTGGGAGATTTTGAAACGTGAGGCAGAGGTTTCTGATCATACAGTGCTGGAAGAGCCCATTTCAGCTGATATAGTCCTGATAGGACTATTCAATAGACTAGATCTCCTCCTACTCTTATTTACACACCTTGGTCATTGAGACCCCAGCACTTGTACTGATCCACACAGCACAGGATTCCCAATACTTCAGTGTGTGGGTCGTAATCACTTTTTCTGGATCGCACCGAGCGGTGATTGGCTGAAATATCTAAAATGCAGGGAAGGGAAGGGAAAAGAATCCGGCCAATATCAATGGGGAAAGAAAACATTGTGGGAAATGTATCATCAGCGGCTGATCTAATATTACCAAATTTACAGTATTTCCTAAAGTCGTTGACCTCTTTTAAAATTATCAATCAGAAATGGACAGCACGATGGCTCAGTGGTTAGCGCTGCTGCCTCACAGCACCAGCGTCTCAGTTCAATTCCAGCCTTGGGTGACTGTCTGTGTGGAGTTTGCACATTCTCCCCGTATCTGCATGGGTTTCCTCCAGGTTCTCCGGTTTCCTCCCACAGTCCAATGATGTGCAGGTGAGGTGAATTTGCCATGCTAAATTGCCCATAGTGTTAGGTGCATTAGTTGGAGGAAGATGGGTCTGGGTGGGTTACTCTTCAGAGGGTCGGTGTGGACTGGTTGGGCCGAAGGGCCTGTTTCCACATTGTCGGGAATCTAATCTAATCTAATCAAGTGTGTTTGCTGAGAAGATGCACTGCAAAGAAAGAGTTGGGACTTTGTGGGCACTGGTTGTGGGAAAGGACCTTGAAAAGTTAAGGCGTTGCTTACAGGGCAAATCTGCAGCTACCCTTTCAACTTGAAGTGGATTCTGTTTAGTAGTGAGCCAGGAATGAGCTGTATTCTGACCCTACTGTATTAGGGTGTCCTCCAGCATTCTGATTACACTCTCGTACAAGGTCAAACTAACTTCCTGGGCTAGACATGTTTCTTGGGCACAAGGGATTTGAGAAACTGAGAGCTGCAGCTGGCAATGCAACATAGCCGGGCCCTCATGACCTGAGTCATGGGAAGGGACTGCCTGCTACTTTCCTTATCATAGCTAACAATCCAAACTTTAAATCAACTATAATATTAATCTCAAGAGTAAATAAAAGTGTAGTAAGTTCATCTAGTAAGAACTATAGTACAATTTCTGCCAATAACTAGCTCCCAGGTGATATCTTCCTTCAGTTTGCAAAGATAAGAACTAAATAAATTAAAATCCATGTTGCTGAGCAGCAGAATTCTTAAAGACTGTTTAAAAATGTCTGAATTATTTCATGCCACTTATTTTGACTGAATTGCAACACATCTGAAGACAATGCATGTGGTGTACAAGCTTCTCAAAGCATCATCTGACTTTAATCTCCAGAATTAAATCTTAACAATAACCATCATTATAACCTGCTGGTACTTCCCACAAAAATGGGGCATGTCAAGATGAAAGGAATCTGGAACATAAACCATGAAAATTAAAGTGATTAACTTAATTGGGTTTTTCTTTTCATTTTTAAGAAACGGCTATGGCATAAACATTGCTTTAATGTGGGAGATGCTTTTAAAAAAAAATACTAACCTGGATTTTGCTGTGAGTTGGAACATCTTTTGTTGGTTGCCTTGCTTTCAATTGCCTATTGATTTGTAATGGGCTAGTCCATAGACAAGATTAGAGTGGTGCTGGAAAAGCACAGCAGGTCAGGTAGCATCGAAGGAGCAGGAAAATCGATGTTTTGGGCAAAAGCCCTTCATCAGGAATGTGGAAGCCTTTCACATCAATCAAAGTTTCACCTGCACTTCCACACGTCATTTATTGTATCCGTTACTCCCGATGTGGTCTCCTCTACATTGGGGAGACCAGACACTTTCTCTCAGAGTGCTTTAGGGAACATCTCCAGGACACCCGCACCAATCAACCCAACCGCCCCGTGGCCCAACATTTCAACTCCCCCTCCCACTCTGCCAAGGACATGCAGGTCCTGGACCTCCTCTATCGCCATTCCCTCACAACTTGATGCTGGATGAAGAATGCCTCATCTTCTGCCTCAGGACCCTTCAACACCAGGGCATCAATGTGGACTTCACCAGTTTCCACATTTCCCCTTTCCCCACCTTACCCCAGTTCCAACCTTCCAGCTCAGCAGTGTCCCCATGACCTGTCCCACCTGTCAATCCTCCGGCTCCACGCTCCCCTCCAACCTACCACCTTAACCCCCATCTCCATCCACCTATTGCACTCTCAGCTACCTTCCCCCGAGCCCCACTCCCCTCCCATTTATCTCTCCACCCCCAAGGCTCCCAGCTTCATTCCTGATGAAGGGCTTTTGCCAGAAACATCGAGTTTCCTGCCCCTCAGATGTTGCCTGACTTGCTGTTCTTTTCCAGCATCACTCTAATCGAGACTCTAATCTCCAGCATCTACAGTACCCACTTCTGCCTAGTCCATAGACAATCCCACTCTCCCAGTGGTTGTTTGAATTAACCCCCCCATACTGGGGATCTGTGATGTCAGTGAGTTGGATAAATGGCAGGGAGACAGCTCAGTCAATCAGTGATGAATCCTCACTGTCGAACAGATAGAAAAGCAGCAAGTTAAAAATGGCAAATATAAAATGTATGTAAATCTAAGGAAGACAAGACAGGAATTTTGTACATGAAGTTTACTGAATCAGGTCAGAATTTGACATTTAAGTAGGATTGGCCCAGACTGTATTGTACTGACAACAATAAGTTGTTCATGTCACTTCTATAACTGGGTAAAACTGACAGCAATGCCTGTTCACCACAGAGAAAATAACTCGAATAACTGAGTTTTTAACAGTTTCTAAGAGATACATTCTCTTGAACAAATGTGGGGTACAGACCCAGGGAGATAGTGAGGAGAGAGATCAGTCTGGCACTTGTACAGTTGGGAATAGGAGCAAGTCAAACAGTCAGGGCAGGAAGGAACAAAGCAGAGAACAAGATAGGACTGATAAATTAAACAGCATTTATTTCAATGCAAGAGGCCTAACAGGTCTCAGAGCATGATTGGGCACATGAGACTGGGTATCATAGCAATTACAGAGACATGGCTCAGAGGTGGACAGTACTGGCAGCTTAATGTTCCAGGATACAAATGCTACAGGAACGATAGAAAGGGAGGCAAGAGAAGGGGAGCGGTGTTTTTGATTAGGGATAGCATTATGGCTATACTTAGGGAGGATATTCCTGGGAATACACCCAGGGACGTTATTTTGGTGAAACTGTGATATAAGAAAGGGATGATCACCTGATTGGGATTGCACTAAAGACCCCCCCAATAGTCAGCAGGAAATTGAGAAACTAACTTGTAAGGAGATCTCAGTTATCTGTAAGAATAATAGGGTAGTTATGGTCAGGGATTTTAATTTTCCAAACATAGACTGGGGCTGCCATAGTGTTAAGGGCTTAAATGGAAAGTAATTTGTTAAGTGTGTACAAGACAATTTTCTGATTCAGTTTGTGGATGTACCTACTAGAGAAGGTGCAAAACTTGACCTCCTCTTGGGAAATAAGGTAGTGCAGGTAACTGAGGTGTCAGTGGGGGAGCACTTTAGAGATAGTGACCATAATTTTATTAGTTTTAAAATAGTGATGGAAAAGGATAGGCAGGATCTAAAGGTTAAAATTCTATATTAAAGAAGGCCAATTTTGATGGTATCAGGGAAGAACTTTCAAAAGATGATTGGGGGAGGATGTTTGCAGGTAAAGGGATGGCTAGAAAATGGGAAGCCTTCAGAAATGAGATAACGAGAGTCCAGAGACATAATATTCCTATTAGGATGAAAGACAAGGCTGGTAAGTGAAGGGAATGCTGGATGATTAGAAAAGTTGAGGTTTTGTATAAGAAAAAGAAGGAAGCATATGTCAGGTATAGTCAGCAGAGATCGAGTAAATCCTTAGAAGAGTATAAAGGCAGTTGGAGTATACTTAAGAGGGAAATCAGGAGGGCAAAAAGGGGACATGAGATAGCTTTGGCAAATAGTGTGAAGGAGATTCCAAAGGGATTTTATAAATATATTAAGGACAAAAGGGTAATTAGGAATGGAACAGTGTCCCTTAAAGATCAGCAAGGTAGCCTATGTGTGGAGCTGCAGGAGGTGGGGAAGATACTAAATGAGTATTTCGCATCAGTATTTACTGTTGAGAAGGGTATGGAAGATATAGGATGTAGAGAAATAGATGGTGATATCTTGAAAAATGTCCACATTACAGAGGAAGGAGGCACTGAACATCTTAAAATGCATAAAAGTGGATAAATCCCCAGGACCTGATCAGGTGTACCCTAGAACTCTGTGGGAAGCTACAGAAGTGATTGCCGGGCCCCTTGCTGAGACATTTGTATCATCAGTAGTCACAGGTGAGGTGCCGGAAGACTGGAGGTTGGCAAACGTGGTGCCAATGTTTAAGAAAGGTGGTAAAGACAAACCAGGGAACTATAGATCTGTGAGCCTGATGTCATTGGTGGGCAAGTTGTTGGAATGAGTCGTGAGGGACAGGATTGACATGTATTTGGAAAGTTAAAGACTGATGAGGGATAGTCAACCTGGCTTTGTATGGGGGGAATTTTGCCTCACTAATTTGATTGAGTTTTTTGAAGAAGTAACGAAAGGGATTGATGAGGACAGAGCGGTAGCTGTGATCTAAATAGACTTCAGTTAGACGTTCGACAAGATTTCCCATGGGAGACTGGTTAGCAAGGTTAGAGCTCATGGAATACAGAGAGAACTCACCATTTGGATACAGAACTGGCTCAAAAGGTAGAAGACAGAGGGTGGTGGTTGAGGGTGGTTTTTCAGACTGTAGGTCTGTGACCAGTGGAGTGCCACAAGGATTAGTGCTGAGTCCACTACTTTTTGTCATTTATATAAATGGTTTGGATGTGAGCATAAGAGGTACAGTTAGTAAGTTTGCAGATGACATCAATATTGGAGGTGTATGGGTCGTGAAGAAAGTTAGCTCAGAATACAACAGGATCTTGATCAGATGGGCCAATGGGCCGAGGAGTGGCAGATCGCGTATATTATCGATAAATGTTCTGCATTTTGGAAAGACAAATTAGGGAAGGACTTATATATTTAATGGTAAGGTTCTGGGGTGTGATTTGGAACAAAGAAACCTTGGAATGCAGTTCTTATTTCCTTGAAAGTGGAATCACAGGTAGATAGATAGTGAAAAAAATGTTTAGTATGCTTGCATTTATTGATCAGTGCACTGAGTATAGTAGTTGGGAGGTCATGTTGTGGCTGTATAGGACATTGGTTAGGCCACTTTTAGAATACTGCGTGCAATTCTGGTTTCCTTCCTATCAGAAGTTTGTTGCGAAATTTGAAAAGGTTCAGAAAAGATTTACAAGGATGTTGCCAGGGTTGGAGGATTTGAGCTATAGGGAGAGGCTGAACAGGCTGGGGCTGTTTTCCCTGGAGCGTCGGAGGCTGAGGGGTGACCTTATAGAGGTTTATAAAATCAAGATGGGCATTGATCAGGTAAAAAGACAAGGTCTTTTCCCCTGTGTAGCTAATTGGATATTTGCTTGCAAAGACTGTTACAGGCCAATGCAAACCATCAGAAGGTGAGGGAGAGGTTAGGGAGAGGGAATGGATTTTCTTTATCGGTATTTTTTAATCAACCTGTTCATTGTGACACATCTCTGGAGCACGTCAGACTTCAACTTGGGTCTTTTGGTTCAAATGCGATCTGCTTCATTTTTCTATCTATACCCAGAAGTGTTATCATACACAACACAATGGCTTTCCCATCACCAAATCACTGTGACCTTTATTTTTAGTTTCCTTTCTAAACATTAACCACCACCAGTAAAACACCCATGTAGCCAATTAGGTATTTATATGCAAAGCTGATCAAAGGATGCAGGAAGGGTAGGAGGAATTGGAAGGGGCAATATAGAAATGGAAATTGAGTAAGAATAGATCTACTTTATTTCACTTTTTTTTGTTTTGTTTTCTTATACTCTATTATCTGGGCTGGGATATTTTCTATGAGACTCCTCACTTTGTGCTTAGTACAAGAGGGCAGCAGGATCTCACCCTCTTGCTCGATTAAATACAATCCCCTTCCAATCCCTCCATGTTTGGGGGAGGTGGTGTGGTCATTAAATTCTAAAACTGATTGTGAACCAGCTCTGTTTTCATTTCCTTTGTCATCCTGTTGGATCAAACTTCCATTGCCTTTCTTATAATACAGAAGTGAGGGCCCTAATGTCTATCTTTAATCAGTCAGCTAATTCATGGCCTCCATTCTCCCTGTTAATAGGCAAATGTTCTCTTTATTGTTTCTGTCCCCTGAATGAAGGATTTGGAACACAGTGCTACCATTTTGCCAAACATCACTTAAATGACCATTCATCAATGAGGTCCTCAATAGTCATAGAGTCATAGAGATGAAACAAACCCTTCGGTCCAATTCATCCATGCCGACCAGGTATCCTAAATTAATCTAGTCCCATTTGCCAGCATTTAGCCCATATCCCTCTATACCTTCCTATTCATATACCCATCCAGATGTCTTTTAAATGTTGTAGTTGTACCAGCCTTCATCACTTCCTCTGGCAGCTCATTCCATACACGCACACCCTGTGCGTGAAATTATTGCCCTTTAGTTGCCCTTTTAAATCTTTCCCCTCTCACATTAAACCTATACTTTCTAGTTCTGGACTCCCCTACCTTGGGGAAGAAGACCTTGACTTTTCACGCTATCCATGCTCCTCATGATTTTGTAAACCTCTATAAGGTCACCCCTCAGCCTCTGACGCTCCAGGGAAAACAGCCCCAGCCTGTTCAGCCTCTCCCTGTAGCTTAAACCCTCAAACCCTGGTAACATCCTTGTAAATCTTTTCTGAACCCTCTCAAGTTTCACAACACCTTTCCAATAGGAAGGAGACCAGAATTGTGACTTAACCAATGTCCTGTACAGATGTAGCATGACCTCTCAACTCCTATACTCAATGCTCTGACCAATAAAGGAAAGCATATCAAATGCCTTCTTCACTATCCTATCTATCTGTGACTCCACTTTCAAGGAACTATGAACCTGCACTCCCAAGATCTCTTTGTTCAGCAACACTCCCTCGGACCTTACCATTAGGTGTATAAACCCTGCCCTGATTTACCTTTCCAAAATGCAACACCTCCCATTTATCTGAATTAAACTCCATCTAACACTTCTCAGCCCATCAGCTCATCTGATGAAGGTCCTGTTGGACTCTGAGGTAACCTTCTTAGCTGTTCACTATACCTCCAATTTTGGTGTCAGTGAGATATTTGATACAGCTGCATGGAAATATATCCTTTGTCACAGAGCTGCTTTGGGTCGCAGGGGTGAGTCTTCTCCCTATCCAATTACAAAAACAATGAAGACATTTGGATCCATTCCCCAGCTGCCTGCTCCCATTCTGATAAAATATATTTTGTGAGAGTTTAATTTGGAACTTGCCTGCTCTGTTAGTTCAATTGCACATTATTAACTGCTCTTAGCCACAAAGTGGTTGGCTGAGCTGATTTTATTCTTGTACTCCCTATTAAAATATTGCACCTTGCTCATTAGCTGTGAAATTCTGACTATTTCAAATAAAAGGCATGTCCTCAGGGATTGCGCTTACTTTTAATGGCTGAATGACTGCAGTTTGCATTAGCATAATTAAAAGCCAATTAATTAATGTTCCTGTTCAATTTAAATCAGCAGGTTGAGGCTGTGTAGAGCCTTATACAATCACAGCTTAAAAATGTGTTGCTGGAAAAGCGCAGCAGGTCAGGCAGCATCAAAGGAACAGGAGAATTGACGTTTCAGGCATAAGCCCTTTTTCAGGAAGGGCTTATGTCCGAAACATCAATTCTCCTGTTCCTTGGATGCTGCCTGACCTGCTGCGCTTTTCCAGCAACACATTTTTAAGCTATGATCTCCAGCATCTGCAGTCCTCACTTTCTCCTTATACAATCACAGTCATACATTCCTTGTCCTTATCACAAACTGGAGAATGTATGTAGTGTGGAGGAAAAATTAGCCTGTACTTGCTCTGGACACAACAGTGCAGGCATTTCTCTGCACTTTGCCAGTTCCTGACCAGCCTGGGTGAAGGCTGGAGGGGGAGCTAGGAGGGAGGTAGCTGTTCCCTGGCAGAGACAGAGCTGTCTGCAACAAAAGCAGCTTCTAATAATCTTTGGGAGCTTTTCTGCTTCCACGCCCCCACCCTCCCAGAAGTATTTCAAAGCCACCATTTCAATCCTCTTTGGTTGTATCGCACAACGATCATCTTCCTGTCTCCCAAAAATGTAAATCTGAATATCATAGGGCCCTTATTTGCATATTTAAAATGATCTAATGCCTGAAACAGATGCCTGTCTGACAGTTAAGGAGTAGGTATCTTTAATTGGACCATCAGTCAGATCGAGAACAGGAATAAGGCAGATACTTGCTCCTATCAACCCTGTAATGTTCGGAAAGGTGCTGGGCTTGAGAGGAGGTGCAGGGTTTGCAGCTTGGAGATGGTCAGCTGACATCACAAGGAAACAACCGTAAAAACAAATGACACCATTTGAATCAGAATCCCTACAGTGAGGAAACTTGGCCCAACAAGTCCACACCAACCCTCTGAAGAGTGTCCCACCCAGACCTATTCCCCTATTACTCTACATTTCCCCTGACCAATACACCTAACCTACACATCCCTGAACACCTATGGACAATTTAGCATGGCCAATTCACCTAACCTGCACATTTTTAGATTGTGGGAGTAAACTCACACAGACAATGTGTAAACTTCACACAGACAGTCATCTGAGGCTGGAATTGAACCCAGGTCTCTAGCACTGTGAGGCAGCAGGTGCTAACCACTAGACCACCATATGGTCCCAAGTGCCCTTGTTGCTGTTTTTTCCTGTTGGGTCTGGTAGCTAGGACCAACATGACAATTTGTTACATTAGCATCAGGATCTTATTTTCATTCAGTCATGTGACTCCTGTCAGATTTCAGCAGAAACTTCAGCCTCCTCCACAAAGTATGTTGTTAAAATAACTGATAGAGGTGCTTTAGGAATGCAGCGCTGTGTACTCCATAACTTTGAGAATCATCCAGCCACTCTCATCTCATCAGAGGGCCAGAGGTTAAAATCGGATCTTGACATTGGCACTGAAGGCCTGGAAAGTTCAAATGTCCATCTTCCACTATCCCACATCACGGATATAATGTGTCTCGACTATTTTGCTTATTTGGTTTTCTCATATTCCTCATCACCAAACTTCAATCTGACAACATCACACTGGAAATGAATAATGAACCGTTTGGCCTGTGCTGAGGGTAGACAAAGGAAATGGGGTAATAATGTTAATGTTAAACTCTGGCAACTCCTGGATAAATCTACTGAGTACTGAGGAGAAAAGTTAAACCTGTGGGATATCTAGCAGGCTTGCATATTTATAACTAAATCTGTCTTTTAAAACGTGCTGTGCAAAATATGGAAGATGTTTCTTTTCAAATCATGAGTGCAATGTTTTCCTAGTTGCGCCCTCCTTGCCTATGCCCGTTAGATTCAGCTGCATCCGCAATGCTATGTGGAAGGAATTCAGGGTTTTCACCCAGTGATGCTGAGGCAATGATGAGTGGCTGGAAGGGAACTTGCTGGTGTTCCCGTACATCTGCTGTTCTTGTTCATTTGGGTGGTAGAACTCATCAATTTGTAAGCTATTTGCTGAAGGAGCCTTGGTGAATTACTACCATGCATATATTTACTTATCAATGTTACTTAACTCCGTGATCTGCCTGTATTGCTCACAAGACAAAGCTTTTCACTGTGCCTCAGTACACGTGACAATAGATTCAATTCAATTCAGTTCATTTTACAGACAGTACAAACTGCTGGGAGCATTGGTAGCGGAGAGATGCCAAACAAGAGGATGCTCTATTATGGATGGTGTCAAACTTCTTAAGTGTTGGAGCTGCACATATCCAGGAAAGTGGAGATACCCCATCAGAGTATCAGAGGGAAAACTCAGTAAAAGTACAGTGTTACTTGGGAATGAACATATTGCCTGGACTGAGCTTCCATTTTGAAATATAGAAGATGAGTGAAATCATAATGTGTCGTTCACAAGTTTGACTGCTTTCTTTCCCTGGATTGTAGATGGTGGACAGGTTTTTGGGGAGTCAGGAATGATTTACCTGCTGCAGAATTCCAAGCCTCTGACCTGCTCTTGGAGCTGCTGTGTTTATGTCATGAGTCCAGCTGAGTTTCTGGTCAATGGTGATTGTGGATATTTCAGTCAAATTTCTATACAGATTTTAGGCACATAGCACACAGAACAGTACAGGCCCATGCCTGTGCCAACTATGATATTATTCTAAACTAATCCCATCTGCCTGCACATGATCCCTCTTTTCCCTGCGGGTTCCTGTGTCCATCTAAATGCCTCTTAAACATTGTAATGGTATCTGCTTCTACCACCTTCTCTGACAACGTGTTTCAGGCACCTATCATCTGGGTAAAAGATTTTCTTACACATCACCTTTAAACTTTCCCCTCTTAGCTTAAACCCATGCCTCCTCGTGTTTGACATTTCAACACTAGAAAACAGACTCCGACTTTCCACTCTATCCACAACCCTCATAATATTATACACCTCTATCAGATCACCCCTCAGCCTCTGATATTGTAGTGAATACAATACAAGTCTGTCCAACCTCTCCTTATAGCTAATCTATTCCAATCTAGGCCACATTCAGTTAAACCTCTTTTAAAACCTCTTTTAAGCCTCCATATCCATCATATAGTGCAGCAGACAGCACTCCAAATGTAGCCTGATCCAAGTTTTATACAGCTGCAACATGACTTGCCAACTTATATGCCCAATGCCCTAATCGTATGTAGCATGTCTTATGCCTATTTTACCACCTGTTGTTGCTACTTTCAGGGAGCTCTTGACTTGTTCCCCAAGATCCCTCTATCAATGCTCCTAAGGGTTCATTCATTTACAGTATATTTTCCTTTTGCAATTGATCTCCCAAAAAAGCATCACTTCACACTTGTCCAGATTAAGGTCCATCTGCCATCTCTCTGCTCAACCTTCTAGTTGATCTATATCGTGCTACGATATTCAATATGCTTCCTCACTATCCGCAATTCCAGCAATTTTCCTGTCCCCGACATTTTCGTCCAATTCATTTTTGTAATTTACAAATGACAGAGATCCTTATGAAACACCACTGGTCACAGATCTCCAGTCAGAAAAATACTCCTCTACAACTCTCTTCAATTTTTGTACCCAATTTGCCAACTAACCATGGATTTGATGTGATTGAATATTCTGGAGCAGCCTACCATGAAGGACTTTGTCAAATGCTTTCATGTAAACAGGATCTACTGCCTTGCCCTCACCACTTCCTCAAAAAAACTCAATTAAATTTGTGAGACAAGACCTCCTCTGCATAAACTCTGCTGACTATCCCTAATAAGTCCATTCTCCTCCAAATGTGAGTAAATCCTGTCCCTAAGGATTTTATCCAATTATTTTCCTGCCACTTATACAAGGCTCATTGCCCTACAATTTCCTGGATTATCCCTATTCCCCTTTTGAACAAAGTATCAACATTGGCTAATATCCAGTCCTCGGGGACCATGTCTGTGGCTAACAAAGTTACTACAAAGATCTCTGTCAAGACCCAAGACATCTCCTCCTTTACCCCTCTCAGTATTCTGAGCTTGATTCCAGTGGGCGCTGGGAACATATCTAATTTATCAAGGCATCCAACTCGTTCTTCTCCTTAATATCGCTGTGCCCCAGAGCATCAACAAACCCCTTTTTGACATCATGCACACCTTACAACCCAGGTGAATACCCAACCAAATGTATTCATTTCTGGGGATAGTTCAGGAGCCACAACATCCCAAGAAAGAAGAAAAAATAGTAAGGGGAAGATGGGGCAACCATGGCTAGCAAGGGAACTCAGGGACAGCCATGAAAGCAAAATGAAAAGCGTAAATTGTGGTGAAGATTAGTGGGAAGCCAGAGGAATTGAAAGCCTCTAAAATTAGCAGACCAAACTGTAAAATCTCAGCAACGTTTTTAATCACTTTGTATGTGTTGTGTATCATTAAAAACCAGCAGACGATAACCAAGAAAACAATAAGGGGGAGATGATGAAATATCAGAGTAAGCCAGCTAGTAATATAGCAGAACAGCTAGTAATATAACAGAAGGTTGCAAGAGTGTTTTTTTAGTATCTAAATGGCACGAATGGACATTGGACCAGAGGAAAATGAGGCTGGAGAAGTATTAATGGGGAAGTATTAATAGCCCTCCATGCCTGCGCTAATACATTTTGCCCTACTCAGTTAAAACTGTCTTCACTTACAGGATCTGTATCCCTCTATTCCCTTCCTATTCATGGACTCGTCGAGGTGCTTCCTGAATGCTGCTGTTATGTCTGCTTCCATCACCACCTCTGGCAACATGTTCCAGGCACTCACCACCCTCTGTGTGAAAATCTTGCCTCATACATCTCTTTTAAACTTACTCCCCCTCCCCCCACCATCCCCCCACTGCACGTTGAGCCAGTGTCCCCTAGTAACTGACTCCTCCACCCTGGGAAAAAGCCTCATACTTCGCACTCTATCCATATCATTCACAATCTGATAAACCTCTATCAGGTCATCCCTCAACCCCCTGCGATCCAGTGAAAACAAACCCAGTCTATCCAACCTTTCTCCATCGCTAAAATCCCCCAGACCAGGCAACATCCTGGTAACCCTTTTCTGTACGCTCTCCATCTTTAGACTCTTAAGCCCAGATTATTTTATTGAAGCTAAATTCCACCATTTGCCATGGTGAGATTCAAATCCATGTCTCTAGAACATTCCCTCGGACTCTGGATTAACAGTCTATGACTAGCCATGACACCATCACCACTCCATATAAAATACCTTGGCATTCCCCTTATTCCTACTTGTCAATGACATTGCATAGCCCTGTCTAGCCCCTCCTACTTTCTTAATTAAGTTCTTTTCTGCTTCCTTTATATTCCTCAAAGGTTTTGTCTGATTTCTGTTTTTTAAACCTTTCATTTGCCTCCATTCTCTTTTTGACTAAACTTACAAGATCTCTTGTCATGCAAGTTTCTCAAATCTTGCTTTTCTTACCTTTCATCCTCATAGGACTATCTCGACCTGAAATCTGGTCAACTGGCTTTTAAAAGACTCCCACATCTCAGATGTGGGCTTACCTTCAAACAGCTGTCCTCATTCCAATTTTTCCAGTTGCTGTGTAGTGCAATTGTAATTAGCCTTCCCCCAAATTTAGCACTTTCACCCAAGGACCAGTCTTAGCCTTCTCCATAATTACTTTAAAACTTACAGAATTATGATCACTGTTCCCAGAATGCCCCCCCAACTGAAACTTGGATCACCTGACCAGGCTCAATCCTCAACATAAGATTCAATATGGCTCCTTCGTGAGTTGGAATATGGTCCCTTCACAAGTTGGAATATGGCACCTTCTTGAGTTGGAATATGGTCCCTTCACAAGTTGGAATATGGCACCTTCTTGAGTTAGAATATGGTCCCTTCACAAGTTGGAATATGGCACCTTCTTGAGTTGGAATATGGTCCCTTTGCGAGTTGGAATGTGCTCCCTTCACCAGTTGGAATACCTACATATTGTTTCAAGAATCTCTGCTGGACGCAGCTAACAAATTCTGGCCCATCTTAGCCCCTGGCAATAAGGGAGTCCCGATCAATACTGGGGAAGTTAAAACCACCCACTATGACAACCCTGTTGTATTTCACATCTTTCCCTGTTCTACTAACATACTTGTTTCCCTATCTCTCGCTGGCTACTGGGAGGCCTACAGTTTAATCCCATTCCAGTGATTGCATCTTTCTTATTCCTGAGTTCTACCCAAAAGGCCTTGCTGGATGAGCCCTCCAAGAAGTTCCCTTTTAGTGCAGCATAACATCCTCCTTAATCAGTAATGCAATTCCACCATCCCTTTTACATCCCTGTCTATTTTGCCTGAAACATCTAAACCCTGGAATACTGAGTTGCCAATCCTACTCTTCTCTCAACCAAGTTTCTGTCATGGCTGCAACATTGCAGTCCCATGTACTGAACCAGGCTCTGAGCTCATCAGCCTGACCTGTTATACTCCTGGCATTGAAATAAACACACTTCAGACCATTAATCCTGCTGTGTTCTTCCTGCTTCCTGTCAGTTCTGTTGGGAGTGAATGGCCCATGTTGCACCACAGGATAGTTTCTGGGGATGAAAACTGCTGCTGGAAGGAAACCTCATGAGGAACTGAGTGAGTGCAATACTTGCAGAAGTATACCATTTCCTTTCTTTTTGCAACGTGTCATTGTAATAAAAAGAATATCACTCTGAGTGATTGCAGGCTGCAATCTAATCAAGCTTAGAAAATGCTGTACAACACAACAAGAAAGCTCGAGGAAATGTTAGAAATCCACTTCAATCCCTCTTAGAAAAATCAAAGCCTTGTAAAAATTTCTGAGTTGTATTGTTCAATTTTCAGTCAAATAAATCCATTTGAAACCAATGATTGTGAGTGTACTTCATGTATATACCACAATATCTATATGTCCTGTTGTTTAATGAATTCATTACTCAGATTTATTGAGAAATAAGCTGCCGCTGTCCACCCCCAATTTTATTGTAATTGTCACAAGATATCTTGGGAGGAAGAGGTGCCTTAGCTCATTTTCTTTCACCCTTTCGGTCTGTCCATCTCACTTCTTTTCCCTTTCAGATTTATTCATTCCTCAAATGAATGAACCATAGAAGGCAGGCTGAATCTTCATCACTATCACTGAAAGAGACATTTGATGCTGTCACAAACATGGGTCATAAGCCAGGTCATCTCTTGTCATATCGAGCTTTTGATTAGGTGTTACTTTTTAAATGACTTCCAGTCTATAGCTGATTGTAGATATAAGTTCAGGAGCTGTCTGTAGAGGATCCCAGGAATATCACACTATAATGTGGTCAAGGGAACATCAAACAGCAACTCTTCAAAGGGATAGAGGCAAGTCAAAACAAATTTAGAATCAGATTGGATTCAGAATGTTAACTTGCATTCTCTCTTCACAGATGCTGCCAGACCTGTTAAGTTTCTCATTTTACTTCAAGTCAAACTGGATGGTGATTTCCTGTGGCTACAGACGTAATGAGGGCCTGATTCCCTTACCCCTTCTGT
>NC_057731.1:56130137-56140043 GCF_004010195.1 Chiloscyllium plagiosum | reverse complement strand
TTGAATATCAGGCATTTGTGAGAAATGTGATTTTATTAGTTGACAGAAAGTTAAATAACTTTGACTGAAGTTTGTACAATTTCATTGCAAACGCAAAGGCTTTTAAGTTCCTTTTTGGGATCATAGGGAGCTTTCAAAGAAAATTATTGGAAACCTTTGGATCATGTATTGAAAATGGAAGTTGAAGAAGATTTATTACAAATTTGAAGCATGCTTGAAGTCATCTGGGTGACTTGAAACATTTTCTATAAAAGAAGGTGTCAGCACAATGCTGACTCTTCGATCAAGAGTAACGATTTTCCATTCTGAATGCAAGCATGGTGCCATGAAGTAATAGGATATGGACCCATGACTGAGTTAATAGTCACATTCCCTTGATTGAAAATCAAGGGGGATCCAACCTGAGACATTGGATATTTTCAGTCCAATTTCAGTTCTCAATGGTTTCTGAACTGAAACAGTTGAAGAATTGGGAAAGGGGTTATGTAATCCCTTGAAAATAATGAATTGTCAAAAATATAAGGACTTTTAAGTCATGTAATTAATAGCTAAGACAAATTTAATTGCTATTCCATGATCAAGAGACACTGGATGAAATGCCTGACAAGAATGGTGTTAATAAAATATTTCATGGTAAAAGAGTGAACTATGTAATAAGTTGTTGAAGGTCAGTGGGTGAAACAGTAGAGACTGATAAGAGTACGCCTGAGAATCTCATCTCACCATTCTGATCTATAACTTCTGAATTGTTTATAAACATGACCTTCATGTTTTCTAATATAAAACTGTGTGGGAAGGAGAATGATCATGAAATGTAATATTTATCAAAGAGAGATTTAGCACTTGACAAGATAGCTAGCAAATGGTAGCCAGTGTAGACAGAATATGATATAAATCTCTGTGCTCTGTTTTCTACTGATCATTAACAAGATTTGTTAGACTTCGGTCTCTTACTTGGATATGGACAAGTGCACAAACAATTTTGCAACTAATTTAACAAATAAACCATTTTAGTAACTGAAGATGCATTGGTACATACCCTTATTAAGTATTAAAATAGATGGGTTTTAGATTAGATTAGATTCCCTACAGTATGGAAACAGGCCCTTCGGCCCAGCAAGTCCACACCAACCCTCTGAAGAGTAACCCATCCAAACCCATTCCCCTATATTTATCCCTGACTAATGCACCTAACCTACGCATCTCTGAACACTGTGGGCAATTTAGCATGGCCAATTCTCCTGACATGCACACTTTGGACTGTGGGAGGAAACCAGAGCACCTGGAGGAAACCACGCAGACACGGGGAGAATATGCAAACTCCACACAGAGGTTGGAATCAAATCTGGGTCCCTGGAGCTATGAGACAGCAGTGTTAACCACTGAGACACTGTGGTTTAATAATGTTGAAATGTTGGAGAGAATTTTTTTCCCACTATGTTAAACCTAACCCTAGCTCTATCAAAACTAAAGTCAATTAACCTTTTAAAAGATTGTAAGATTAAATTCTCTAATTAATCCATTTTTCATAACATGACATGTTTACACTTTGGAGTGGGAGAAAGGATTTGATTAATACAAAAACTTTTACAAAAAATACATAATTAATAGTGAAAGTGAACAGTGTTAACTGGATGGGCTAAAATGTATATGGAAAAAGAGAATACGTCAGAACTCTAATCCTCAGTGAAAACAAACTGAATGTGTTTGATGAAAATTTGTATTTTTGACCCAAATGAAGAAGGTGTAGATTAGATTACTTACAGTGTGGAAACAGGCCCTTTGGCCCAACAAGTCCACACCGACCCGCCACCCACCCATACCCCTACATTTACCCCTTACCTAACACTATGGGCAATTTAGCGTGGCCAATTCACCTAACCTGCACATCTTTGGACTGTGGGAGGAAACCGGAGCACCCGGAGGAAACCCACGCAGACTTGGGGAGAATGTGCAAACTCCACACAGTCAGTCGCCTGAGTCGGGAATTGAACCCGGGTCTCTGGCGCTGTGAGGCAGCAGTGCTAACCACTGTGCCACCGTGCCGCCCACTACTGCAAGGGGCACAGCTGGAAGCTTTGGTACAGGAGATAGATGGGAGGAGAGATAGCCATCACTCTCAATGCAGACACATTAGTTCCAAGTATTGGGAAGCACTGTTAGAAGATGTTCCATGAGTGTCAAGGTCAATAAATTCAGTCTCGATTGCCAATTCCTTACAACAAACCGAAAACCTCACACGCTGTTCGATTAAAAGAGTAAAGTGAAAAGAACAGCACAGAAACAGGCCCTTCAGCCCATCAAGCCCACTTTGACACATGGCACTGAAAAGACTTTCTACTTTATGCGGTCCATATCCCTCTTTCTCTGCCCATTTGTATATCGGTCAAGTTGATTCTTAAATGTTGCTATTGAATCTCCTTCTGTGGCAGCACAGTCCAGGCACTGGCTACCGTCTGTGTAGAAAACCTGCCTGTCACATCTCCTTTAATCTTACTCCCTTTTGCCTTAAACCTATGTCGCCTAGTAATCGATGTTTCTACCTGGGAGAAAGACTCTGACGATCCATTCTATCCATGTCTCTCATGATTTTACAAACTTCTGTCAGGTCGGCCCTCGGCCTCCAATGTTCAATGAAAGCAAACCAAACAAAAACAAAGAAACCAGAGAACTGCAGATGCTGGAAATCAAAAACACAAACATTGCTGGAAAAACTCAGCAGGTCTGGCAGCGTCTGTGAAGAAATGGAGCTTAAATAGTTATTCCAGGTGAAGCAGCATTTTACCTGGACCTTCTCCAATCTGCTCTTTTGTAGTTGCTGCACCAAGTGAGGGATCTCTCCATTGGACAAACCATACAGCGATTGGATGACTGTTTTGCAGAACACCTCTGGTCTGTAGCTGGTCACTTTAACATAGCATCCCGCTCACATGCCCTCATGTCTGTCCTGAGCAAACTGGAAGAACAATATCTCATCTTCAGACTAGACACTTCACAACCTTCTGAACTTAATATTGAGATCAATACCTTCAGATTGTGAACTCACTCCCATTTCTCCCGTTTCTTTTAGCTTTCCTTGTTACATTCTCTGTCACCATGTCCTCTCTCCCCTCCTCCCCAACGCAGTAGGACTGTCTGTTCTTCCCAATCTGGTAGTTAGACACACCATTGTTCTGCCATTCTCACATTCTGATCACATAGTCTGACCTATCAACACCCTTTCTTGTCCAGCAACCCAACTACACCGTTTCTACCCACCCCAACCCTGCCACCGACTATAGCATAAATACTGTTCCCTCCACACTTCATATCAGCTCTGATGAAGAGTCATCTAGATTCGAAACATTCACTTGCTCTCTCTCCATGACCCACTGCCTGACCCGCTGTGATTTCCAGCGTTTTTATTTTCAGTATAGTTTCCAGTATCTGCATTAATTTGCTCCTCCAATGTTTGTTTGTTTCTTCAAATGCTACTGTACAGAACTGAACTGTTTTGGTGACTATGTATGTAGAGATATTTTATGAATAAAGTATATTTTTGAAATAAAAAAGTGTACACAATGCAGGGGACAGTGCTCACCGTCACTGTACAAGACCATAGTGTGCATGAAACATTTGAAGATAATGCATTGCTTCTGCCTAATCTTTCTTGTCAGAGAATGATAGTGAAGAGGAAACACAGTAACTTGCTGTGATATTTATTGGCATTCACTCATCTCTTGACACTGAGCTGTCTACAGGCAGAGAGGATTGGTAGCTGGGAAGACACCAGGCTTGTGAATTGTAAAGGGGAGTTCAGGGGCCAACTTACAGAGAGCAAGATGTATATGTGTGTTTTTGAAAGGGGGTCCTGGCAGGCCAGAGAGACAGAGAGGGAGAGACTGAAATCCATGACAACCAGCATGCAGGCAAGACCTTGCTCTCAGTCACTCGGTCGGAAGATGGCAGTGGGACACAAATTAAACCATGAGTGGGTAACTCGTGGTCATTTAGCCAATGGTGGTTAGACACTATGTCTGTCAGGAAAGAACTGATTCAACCTGATGTTCTCTCACTGAATTCCTAGTCTGGCCTCAAAACTGGTCCTTGTGGGACAAGGAACATTTCTTTTCCTTTGGTTCATTCAGGACATGTTGCCTTCACAGATCAGGCCAGTAGTTGCCCCTTGAGAAGGTTGGGGGTTGGGGGGGTCTGCCTTCTTGAACCGCTGCAGTCTATGTGTTGGAAGATGATGCATAATGCCCTAAGGGAGGAAATTCTGGGATTCTGACTCAGCGACACTAAAGGATTGGTGGTATATTTCCAAGTCAGGATGGGTAGTAGCTCAGAGGGGAACTTGCAAGGTGTGGCGTTCCCATATATCTGCTGCCCTTATTCTCCCAGGTAGAAGTGGTCAGGGGTTTGGAAGCCCAACATATCCTTTAAGTTTTAGATGTGTAACCCCTTTAAATGTTGTTATCATATAAGAACTGTGTCTTTTTATTTTTGTGTCTTTACAATGGTGGACTGCAATGAGAAAGAACATTTTTAAAATCAGAGATTTACCAGGATGACTGCATAATTGTTGTGAACTCTGTTTTTGTGGCTGTGGGTCCTGCGATGTGCAATCAGAAACTGAGAAGTTGTTTCCAAGTGAAGCTGATTGACTCACAGCAAACTGAGCAGGTTGGAACTGGAAACATAGGCACAGAAAGGTGCGCTGTCATTCTCCCCAGCCGAAGGTCTTTGCCATAAAACAAATCTCAGTATAAACTTGAAGAAAACCAATTATTTTTGCTACAGCAAAATGATGAACTGATAAATCAGAGACATTTTTCAAATGAATCAGTTATTCTGTACTTCTTACAAAAAACTGGAAACTTTAAGAGGCAGACACCAGAATAAGAAAGGTCTGGCTGGACAAAGAAGGATCACCTCAAATCAGAACCTGAGAAGCAAAGCTGAACTGGCTTTCCCGGTTTTCTGGCCTTCGCCAATAATCTATTTTCCTGATGATGTGATTGTGTAGGTGTGTGAGAAAGTGTATGTTCATTTTTGTATATTCATTGAGGTCATTAGAGTTTTAGTTAGTAGTGTTATGTACCATTGGTTTGTAACTGTTTGTGTGTAACTACAGTCTAATTACTTATATAATTATTTTGTTTGTTTAATCATAGAATAAATTATAGAATCACACAATATTGAAGAGGCCATTTGGCCCATCAAGTCTATACTGCCAATTATGCATTACTCCCTACAACAATCTCCCTTTCTCTCATGCCCATAACCATGAATATTACGAAACTTCCAAATGTTCATCCAAGTACCTTTTGAAGGTTGTGAGGTTTCCCACTTCCACTACCCTCCCAGCACAGTATTCCAGACCCCCACCACCCTCATCCTCTGTGTGACAACCTTTTTCCTCAAACCCCCTTCAAAACTCCTGTCTTTTAATTTAAAATTATACTCACTTATAATTGACCCTTCAACTAAGGGGAATAGCTGCTTTTTATCCACCCTGACAATGCCCCTCATAATTTTATACCTTTCTATCAGGTCTCCCCTCAGCCTTCTCTGTTCCAAAGAAAACAACCCAAGCTTATCTAACCTCCCTTCATCGCTAGCCTGCTCCATCCCGGGCACCATCCTGGTAAATCCCCTCCAGTACAATGCCATCCTTCCTATTGTGTAGACACCAGAACTATGTTGAAAACCTGGTCCATTTGTGTGATCAATCTTGGTGTGAAAATCAGATAAATTGGGAACTATGAGTATCCTAAAAATCTTTAACACTGGGGATGAGCCTGGAAGCAGTGGGGCTCACTGTAAGACCAGTTACCCTAGTGGCCTGTAATAATGAGGCCTTGTGTGTGTCATATCTTAAAGGAGCCAGTCTGTTTGCAGGTATGGCTGGACAGTTCAGTTTGTTCTGCTCATCTCTGCACTAGGATCAATCCTTTATGTCTGCGAGTCAAAACCAATGGGATAGCCATCATTACCCCTTCTTGATTGCAGTCAAATGATCTTGACAAATTTAATTTTGTTCCTATCCAGTCATGGTTACAAGTTTGTCACAATTTGACTCCACAGAGAAGTTGCTGTGTAGCCGTGGGAAGAACTCCTTCCTGGTTCTTGTAGCTTTCACGCTTGAACAGAGTTGAGGGAGTTCAACTTTAGATTTAATTCTGCTTCTTGGAATGTTTGTGACTAACACTGGTACTCATGAGAATAAAAAATGTTCTATTCTGAATCACTGACAGTCATTTTGCTGATGAGCAAGAAATTGAAAATAAAATATTATATCTTGGGGGAAATATTGAAGAGCTCATTTGCTGTTGTGGCAGTAGGATTAATTTGTCCAGTAGAAAAAAAGTCTCAAGTTATTCAATCTCCCTGATTGGTACAAGTGCTGAAAACTTGGATTTTGCTCTCAACTTTGGAACTGATTTGAAGTCAATGATTGTCAGATGAGAGACCTGGAAATGTACCAAAGCCCTAAATTGACATAATTCTGGAGGTGGAGAGACAGCTGGTCAGAAGGGGAAATCAGTTTGAGACTTGGCCCTGAAGAGATATTAATTCCTTTCTCTCTATCCACCGTTCCCTGGGGGTAAGGTTCCAAAGATGTCCCTGGACCCACCAGTGAATTAAGACCCTGAAGTGGCTGTTGAATTATCACATTGTCTGCTCAGTTTAGCCCCTCCCCAGTCACCACCATCTCTGATGGGAGGCAAAGGTAGTTAATTTTCCAACTGGGGAACAAAGTCACCCTGCATTCCAGGTTGTGGTTGGCCTCCAATCGCACCAAACTGGAGATAAAAAGGTACAAGGAGGGCAAAGAAGTACCCATTGCAAACGTGATGCTGCCATTGCTACCCCCTCCTATGGCACGCCCTTTCCCAATGACTAACCATGTCACCATTGGATTTCCAAGGTAAACCTTGACCAGCAGGCTCTAATTGGTCAGCAGCTCCTGGTAACCCTGGACAACAGTTTAGAGGCCTATACTAAATCAGAAAACTTGTCTATTCTCTAGCCACCAGTTTGAATTGAGTTTATTAACCCTTGATAGATTGAGCTCACTCAGCAGTGAGTTAGAATCACCTGTTAACACACTCACCCCAGACTTTATAGAAAGCTCAGAAAATCACAACCATTAGAGCCAACTGCTTTTCTTCATCTAGTTGGAATGCCTTCACCCATGGTGATATTTATTGAGCAGAAGTCACAACTTACTTGGTTTTATATTGTAGTGAGAGTGCTGTCATCATTTCTGAGTAGTTTAACTCAATATGAATTTGTTCCCTGCTTGGAGTTTCATATGAAATGATATGAGCTGGTATATCATGCAGGAAAGATATTAATCTGCACACAGTGGCTACACATAATTGAATTCCTCAATCCAGCACATAGAATCACCTTCATTACTTAGCATTCATCACGTCAGGTCATTCATTTTGTTCAGAAGCATCATCATTTCATACATTTTTCTGCTTGCCAATTGTTAGTTGCATCGATGCACGTTAACAATCTATTATTTATGATGCAGTTAATAATAAAAAACAATGTTTGGCTGCAAATTATATGGATCAAGACCAGGATCTCACAACCCAGCGTAACACACCTGCCAGTAAGACAGGTCTTAAAGGAGAGGAGAAAGTGAGGTCTTAAAGCATGAGTCAGATGGCGAGGTGAATATACTCCAGATGGTTAGTCACCACTTTGTGAGGCTTGCCATTCACTCTGAGAGCCAGAGTGACAGACAATACCAACCACAAAGTGAAAAACCAAAGATACTTCTGTAATTTGGTTCACTCTCAATTGGTGAAGAGCCCAGGAATTCTTGTGGGGCCTGGATGGTGTTCTCCTACCCCAATGGGGACTAGATGGGAAAAACGTCCTCACAGTCACCAGTCACATAGTAGTAGATTCTGAAAGGGCTTTAATAATTTAGGTAAAAACAATGACTGCAGATGCTGGAAACCAGATTCTGGATCAGTGGTGCTGGAAGAGCACAGCAATTCAGGCAGCATCCGAGGACAGGCAAAATCAATGTTTCAGGCAAAAGCCCTTCATCAGGAATAAAGGCAGAGAGCCTGAAGCGTGGTTCTCTCCAGCACCACTGATCCAGAATTTAATAATTTAGGGACTATCCAAGAGAAAAAGTTTTATTTATTGTTAAAAAAACAAATTAATTATATGAGAAATAGCCATGTTGTTCTTGCGAGATGCGGGAGCTGGTGTATCCTACAGTGAGCCACACTGACCACATCTACAGAGCATGCCCGCAGCTTGAACAACTTCAGCTCCAAGTTGATGAGCTGGAATCTGAACTTCAGACACAATGGTACGTTTGAGAAGGGACATGTTACCTTGATGCTGTCTTTCAGGCAGTCACACCGTGTAGCTTAAAAATTTCACATTTGGCCCTAGTCAGAGACTGCAGAGTGTGACAACAAGTGAGGCAGGGAGAGGCGTCCTGAACATAGCATTGGAGGGGTCTCAGCTCTTGACTTTGTCCAATATGCATGAGGTACTTACCCCATATTTGGATGAGGGAAGGGTCTACAGGAAAGATGGTCAAACTGACCACTGCCACTCAAGCAGGGAGAGCACAAAGTGATAGTGGTAGGAGATTCTGTAATTAAGCGACAGATAACATCCTTTGTAAGCAGGATCCAGTGTGCTAAATGGTGCATTGTCTACCTGGTGCCAAGGTAAGGGACATCTCGAGTCAGCTTGCAAGGATATCAGAGTGGGAGTAGAAGGATCCAGTTGTTGTGGTCTATGTTGGGACCAATAACATCGGCAAGAATAAGCAAGAGATTTTGCTTCAGGAATATCAGGTAGTCGGAATAATATTAAAAAAGACAGGACCTCAAGTGTTGTAATCTCTAAGCCACATGCAAATTGGCAAAGAAATAAGAAGACTAGGGAAGTAAACACGCAGCTAAAGGTGTGCTGTGGGAAAGAGGGGTTCCATTTCATAGGACACCCATTCCATTTCATAGGGCATTGTTGTCGATGAGAATACTGAGGCACAAATAAGTAGAATGGATGGCTTTGAGGTATGTAGAGAAGAGGTGTTGGAAATCTGTACTGCGCTGTATTCTTCTATGTTCTATGTTCTATGACACCGGCAACAGTATTGGGATAGGAGGAAATTATATGATTGGACAGGCCCCACCTGAACTGATCTGGGACTAGGATCCTAATGTCACAAGACTTTAAACTGATGAAAGGCTGGGAGGGCTAAGCGGGGGTTATCAACATTTCCAAAGCAAGTAATAGAACAGAGAGTATGGAAGGGGTCAGGGATCCAGCATTACACACAGCAAATAAAAGGTCAACTCTGAGAAGGGTGTGGTAATCATACCTGAGGTTGTTGTACTTAAATGCAGCAGTATATAAAACAAGGTAAATGAGCTTGTAGGGCAGATTGAAATAATGTTGTGGGCGTCACAGAGACATATCTGCAAGGGGATCAGGGCTGGGAATGAAATATCCAAGGATACATGGGGAAAAAGTGGGTACTGCAAATGCTGGAAGTCAGAGTCGAGATTAGAGTGGTGCTGGAAGAGCACAGCAGGTCAGGCAGCGTCCAAGGAGCAGGAAAATCAACGTTTCAGGCAAAAGCCCTTCATCAGGACTGAAGGCAGGGAGCCTCCAGGGTGGAGAGATAAATGGAGGGGGTGGGGCTGGGGAGAATGTAGCAAAGAGTACAATAGGTGGATGAGGGTGGGGATGAAGGTGATAGGTCAGAGAGGAGGGTGGAGTGGATAGGTGGGAAGGGGGATTGACAGATGAGACAGGTCATGAGGGCAGTGCTGAGCTGGAAGATTAGAACTGGGGTGAGGTGGGGGAAGGGGAAATGAGGAAACTGGTGAAGTCCACATTGATGCCCTGGGGTTGAAGTGTTCTGAGGCA
>NC_057731.1:56127270-56129840 GCF_004010195.1 Chiloscyllium plagiosum | reverse complement strand
TGAGGGTGGAGGTGCGGGATGTGGACGAGATGCGTTGGAGGGCATCTTCAACCACGTGGGAAGGGAAATTGCGGTTTCTAAAGAAGGAGGCCATCTGGTCTGTTCTGTGGTGGAACTGGTCCTCCTGGGAGCAGATAGAGCGGAGGTGGAGGAATTGGGAATATGTAATAGCATTTTTGCAGGAGGTAGGGTGGGATGAGGTGTAATCCAGGTAGCTGTGTGAGTCGGTGGGTTTGTAAAAATTGTCAGTGTCATGTCGGTTGTCATTGATGAAGATGGAAAGGTCCAGGAAGGGGAGGGAGGTGCCTTCTCGCAGAGTGCATTTGGGAACATCTCTGGGACACCCACACCAATCAACCCCACCGCCCCGTGGCCCAACATTTCAACTCCCCCTCCCACTCTGCCGAGGTCATGCCGGTCCTTGGCCTTCTCCACCGCTGCTCCCTCACCACCTGACACCTGGAGGAAGAACGCCTCATCTTCTGCCTCAGAACACTTCAACCCCAGGGCATCAATGTGGACTTCACAAGTTTCCTCATTTTCCCTCCCCCCACATTATCCCAGTTCCAACCTTCCAGCTCAGCACCATCCTTATGACCTGTCCTACATGCCTATCTTCCTTCCCATCTATCCACTCCACCCTCCTCTCTGACCTATCACTTTCATCCCCACCCCATCCATCTATTGTACTCTTTACTGCCTTCACCGCACCCCCACCCCTCTACCATTTATCTCTCCACCCTGGAGGCTCCCTGCCCTCATTCTGGATGAAGGGATTTTGCCGAAACGTCGATTTTCCTGCTGCTCGGATGCTGTGTGACCAGCTGTACTTTTCCAACACCACAACAATCCAAGGATACACGTCCTATCCAAAGGAGAGACAAATGGGCAGAGTGGATTGGGAAGGTGATTCAGGAGATGAGTGACAGTAATAGGGTGGTTGTTATGGGGGACTTTAACTTTCCTGATATTGATTGGGATGTACTGCGCTGTATTCTTCTATGTTCTATGTTCTATGTTCTAGTGAGCAGGGTTGCTTTGTTAGTAAGAAATGAAATTATATTGATAGCAAGAAGTGTTATAGTGTTGAAAGATGGAGAATATGTCTGGGTAGAGTTGAGGAACCGTGAAGAAAAAAAGACAGTGATAGGAGCTGTGTACCGGCTTCCTAGCAATACTCAGGATCTGGGGAAGAAAATAAATCAGGAGACAGAAAAAGCATGTAAGAAAAGCACCATTACAGTAATCACAGGGACTTCAATATACAGGTGGACTTGAAAAATCAGATTGGGAACAAATCCCAAGAAAAACAATATGTGAAATGTTGATAAGATTTTTTTTTGGAGCAGCTTGTGGTAGAGCCCAAGAGAGAACAGGCAATTTTGGATTTGGTGATGAGTAACGAGGCAGACTTCATTATGGAGCATGAGGTGAAGGAGCCCCTTGGGACAGTGACCATAATACAATAGAATTCACCCTGCAGTCTGAGAGGGAGATGTTTCAATCAGATGTAACAGCATTAAACCTGAGTAAAGGAAACTACAAAGACATAAGACCATAAGACATAGGAGTGGAAGTAAGGCCATTCGGCCCATCGAGTCCACTCTGCCATTCAATCATGGCTGATGGGCATTTTAACTCCACTTACCCGCATTCTCCCCGTAGCCCTTAATTCCTTGTGACATCAAGAATTTATCAATCTCTGCCTCGAAGACATTTAGCGTCCTGGCCTCCACTGCACTCTGCGGCAATGAATTCCACAGGCCCACCACTCTCTGGCTGAAGAAATGTCTCCGCATTTCTGTTCTGAATCTACCCCCTCTAATTCTAAGGCTGTGCGCACTGGTCCTAGTCTCCTCGCCTAACGGAAACAATTTCCTAGCGTCCACCCTCTCCAAGCCATGTATTATCTTGTAAGTTTCTATTAGATCGCCCCTTAACCTTCTAAACTCCAATGAATACAATCCCAGGATCCTCAGCCGTTCCTCGTATGTTAGACCTACCATTCCAGGGATCATCCGTGTGAATCTCCGCTGGACACGCTCCAGTGCCAGAATGTCCTTCCTGAGATGTGGGGACCAAAACTGGACAAGTACTCCAAATGGGGCCTAACCAGAGCTTTATAAAGTCTCAGTAGCACATCGCTGCTTTATATTACAACCCTCTTGATATAAATGACAACATTGCATTCGCTTTCTTAATCACGGACTCAACCTGCATGTTTACCTTTAGAGAATCCTCAACTAGCACTCCCAGATCCCTTTGTACTTTGCAAAAAAGAATACAAGCATGGACTACTTTCTAAATGGTGAGAAAATTCATAAAGCCAAAGTGCAAGACCTCGCATTTGCTCACATTGAATTCCATCAGCCATTTCCTGGAGCACTCTCCCAAACTGTCTAGATCCTTCTGCAGCCTCCCCACTTCCTCAGTACTACCTGCCTGTCCACCTAACTTCGTATTATCGGCAAACCTTGCTAGAATGCCCCCAATCCCTTCATCCAGATCATTAATATATAACGTGAACAGCTGCGGCCCCAACACTGAACCCCTGCGGGACACCGCTTGTC
>NC_057731.1:56122867-56126804 GCF_004010195.1 Chiloscyllium plagiosum | reverse complement strand
CTTCCAGCATCAGTTTGAAGTGGCCCAATGTCTATTTTTGCCTGTCGTTTGTTTTTTATGTATTGAAAGAAACTTTTACTATCATTTCTAATATTACTGGCTAGCCTACCTTCATATTTGATCCTCTCCTTCCTTATTTCTCTTTGTTATCCTCTTTTTGTTTTTGTAGCCTTCCCAATCTTCTGATTTCCCAGTGCTCTTGGTCACTTTACAGGAGCTCTCTTTTTCTTTAATACATTTCCTGACTTCCTTTGTCAGCCATGGCTATCATTTTCTCGGGAATGAACCTCTGTACAGTGTACACGAGGGAGGAGCTGGTCAGAGTTGATAGGAAAGGGAACCGAGCGGGGTAGATGGTGGGGGCAGCAATGGAGGAGCAAATGGAGGAGTTTTTGTGGGTGATTTTGGAGGCACAGCAGAAATTCGTCCCTAGGAAGATAAAACATACTGAAGGGAGACTGAGGCAAGCACGGCTGACAAGGACTGTCAGGGAGGGCGTAAAAGCAAACAAAAAAACACACACATAATGTGGTGAAGATTACCAAAGGATTGGGAAACTTTTAAAAACCAGCAGGAGATAACTAAAAATGCAACAAGGGGTGAGAAGATGAAATAGCTAGTAATATAATAGAAGATTGCAAGAATGTTTAAAGACATGTAAAATGTGACTGAGAGGCAAGAGTGGGCATTGGACTACTGGAAAATGAGGTTGGAGAAATAAAACTGGGGAACAAAATATATGGTAGTGGAACTGAATAGGAACTTTGCTTCAGTCTTCACTGTTGAAGACACCAGAATTTGAAGAGTCAGGGCGCTTTGGTGAGTGTAGTGGCTGCCACTTAGGAGAAGGTGCAGGGGAAGCTGAAAATTCTGAAGGTGGATAACTCACCTGGACCAAATGGACTACACCTCAGAGTTCTGAAGAAGTTAGCCAAGGGGTTTGTGGAGGCATTGGCAGTGATCTTTCAGGGATCATTGGAGTCAGGAAGGGTTTTGGAGTACTGGAAAATGGTTAATGTAACAGCTCTGTTTAAGAAAAGAGGAAGGCAGAGGTCAGGTTAACTAACCTATAGTTAGCCTGACCTCCGTCTTTGGTAATATTTTAGAGTCCATTATTACGATGAGATTGCAGAGTACTTGGAAGTGCATAGTAAAATAAGGCTGAATCAGCATGGTTTCATCAAGAAGAGGTCATGCCTGACAAATCTGTTAGAATTCTTTGAGGAGGTAATAAGCAATTTAGACAAAGGTGAGCCAGTGAGTGTGAACTATTTGGATTTCTAGAAGAACTGTGACAAGGTGACATACAGGAAATTGTGAAATAAAATAACAACCCATGGTGTAGGGGCAAGGTATTGGCATGAGTAGAGGCTTAGCCGACTGGCAGAAGGCAGAGAGTGGGGATAAAGGGGCATTTTTCAGGATGGCAGCTGGTGAGTCTGGTTCAACAAGGGTCTGTACTGGAACCACAACTATTTACTTATACATTAACAATCTGGATGAAGAAACTGTCAGCACTGTTGCTAAATTTGCAGATGATACAAAGATAGGTGGAGAGACAAGTATTGCTGAGGAAGCAGGGAGACAGGCTTGGAGCTGAACAAGGAAGTGGCTGATGGAATACAATGTGGCAAAGTATGAGGTTATGTACATTGGAAGAAAGAATAGAGGCATACACAATTTTCGACATAGGGAAAGGCTTTGGAAACCTGAAGCACAAAGATTCTTGGGAGTTCTAGTTCAGGATTCTCTTAAGATTAATGTGCAAGTTCAGTTGGCAGTTAGGAATGCAGATTCAATGTTAGCATTCATTTCAAGAGGGCTAGAATACAGGAGCAGGAATGTACTGGTGAGACTCTGTGAAGCTCTGGTCAGACTGCATTTGGAATATTGTGAGCAGTTTTGGGCCTGTATCTAAGGCATTGGAGAGGTCCAGAGGAGGTTTACAATAATGATCCTTGGGGATGATTGGCTTGTCATATGAGGAGCGATTGAGGACTCTGGGTCTTTACTTAATGGATGTAGAAGGATGAAAGAAGATCTGATTGAAACTTAGAGATTACGAGAGGTATGGATAGAGTGGATATGGAAAAGATGTTTCCACTGGTAGGAGAGTCATAAAGTCATAGAGTCATAGAGATGTACAGCATGGGAACAGACCCTTCGGTCCGACTCATCCATGCCGATCTGATATCCCAACCCAATCTAACCCCACCTGCCAGCACCTGGCCCATATCCCTCCAAACCCTTCCTAATCCACACAGCCTCAGAATGAAAGGATGACTCTTGAGAACTGAGATAAGGAGGAATTTCATCAGCCAGGGTGACTCTGTGGGACTCATTGCTGCAGAGGGCCACGGGGAGACCAAGTCACTGAGTGAGTTTATGATGAATACAGATAAGTTCTTTATTGGCAGGAAGGTCAAGAGTTACAGGGATACAGTAGGAGAATAGGGTTTTAGAAACATTTCAGCCATGATATGCTAGTGCTATTGCGGAGGGTTTAACTAGCTCAGGAGGGGGATGGGAACCTGAGATGTAGTTGCAGTGCACAGGAGGGTGAGAGTACGGAGGACAGGGACAGGATTCAGGGTCACAGGAATGTGCTGGCAGATAGCAAGCTGGTTTGAAGTGTGTCTACTTCAACGCCAGGAGTATCTGAAATAAGGTAGGGGTGCTTGCAGCATGAATAGGTACCTGAGACTTCGATGTTGTGGCCATTTCGGAGACATGGACCCAGCACGGTCAGGAATGGATGTTGCAGGTTCCAGGGTTTAGATCTTTCATTAAGATCAGGGAAGGCAGTAAAAGAGGGGGAGACAAGGCCTTGTTAGTCAAGGACAGTTAACGATGGCTGAAAGAACATTTGACGAGGGCTCGTCTACTGCGGTAGTATGGGCTGAGGTTAGAAACAGGAGAGGAGAGGGAACACTGCTGGGAGATTTTTTTATAGGCCTCCACAAAGTTCCAGGGATGTGAAGGAGAGGATTGGCAAAATGATTCTGGGCAGGATTGAAAGGAAAAGAATGGTCATTATGGGGGACTTTAACTTCCCCAACATTGACTGGAAATGCTATAACTCTAGTACATTGGATGGATCTGTTTTAATCAATGTGTACAGGAGGGTTTCCTGACACAGTATGTCAAAGGGCTGACAAGAGGGGAGGCCACACTGGATCTAGTTCTTGTTCATGAACCAGGCCAGGTGTTTGATTTAGTGGTCGGTGAGCACTTTGGAGAGAGTGACCATAATTCGATTATATTTGGTCGAGAGATGGAAAAGGATAGGTACATGCCACAGGGCCATAACAGAGACATGGGTTTCACCAGGGCAGGAATGGTTGCTTGATGTTCCAGGGTTTAGAACGTATAAAAAGAACAAGAAAAAGAGGACAGGATGTAGCATTGCTAATCAGAGAGTGCATCACAGCGACAGAAATGAAGGTTGTTGAGGAGAGTTTGCCTACTGAGTCAGTATGGGTGGAAGTTAGGAACAGAGCTGAAAAATGTGTTACTGGAAAAGTGCAGCAGGTCAGGCAGCATTCAAGGAACAGGAGAACCGATGTTTCGGGCATAAGCCCTTCTTCAGTAATGAGGAACGCGTGTCCAGCAGGCTAAGATAAAAGGTAGGGAGGAGGGTCTTGGGGGAGGGGCGTTGGGAATGCGATAGGTGGAAGGAGGTTAAGGTGAGGGTGATAGGCCATGGAGGGGTTGGGGGCGGAGAGGTTGGGAAGAAGATTGCAGGTCAAGAAGTCGGTGCTGAGTCCGAGGGTTTGGACGGAGATAAGGTGGGAGGAGGGGAAATGAGGAAGCTGGAGAAATCTGTATTCATCCCTTGTGGTTGGAGGGTTCCTAGGCGGAAGATGAGGCGCTCTTCCTCCAGGTGTTGTGTTGCCATGGTCTGGCGATGGAGGAGGCCAAGGACCTGCATGTCCTT
>NC_057731.1:56120910-56121965 GCF_004010195.1 Chiloscyllium plagiosum | reverse complement strand
AACCTGCAATCTTCTTCCCGACCTCTCCACCCCCACCCCCTCTCTGGCCTATCACCCTCACCGTAACCTCCTTACACCTATAACATTCCCAGTGCCCTTCCCCCAAGTCCCTCCTCCCTACCTTTTATCTTAGCCTGCTGGACACACTTTCCTCATTCCTGAAGAAAGGCTTATGCCCCGAAATGTTGATTCTCCTGCTTTTTGGACGATGCCTGACCTGCTGCGCTTTTCCAGCAACACATTTTTCAGCTCTGATCTCCAGCATCTGCAGTCCTCACTTTCTCCTGGAAGTTAGGAACAGCAAAGGGAACAGCCACCTCATTGGGGGTTTTCTCCAAACCCCCCTAATAACAGTAGAGAGATTGAAGAACTCATAGGCCGAATGATTTTGGACAAATACAGATGTAGCAGGGTTGTTGTTATGGGTGATTTCAACTTCCCCAATATTGACTGGAACCCCCTCAGTGCAGATGGTTTGGATGGAGCCGTTTTTGTCAGGTATGTTCAGGAGGGTTTCCTTACACAGTGCGTAGACAGACCGACGAGGGGAGAGGCCATTTTGGATTTGGTGCTTGGCAATGAGCCAGGACAGGTGTCAGATCTCGCTGTGGGAGAACACTTTGGTGATAGTGACCATAACTGCCTCACATTTACCATAGCCTTGGAGAGGGAAAGGGCCAGTTATCAAGGGAAGCTATTTAGTTGGGGAAAAGAAAATTATGACGTTATCAGACAGGAGTTGGGAAGTACAGACTGGGAGCAATTGTTCCACAGAAAGGGCACAGCAGACATGTGGAGACTGTTTAAGGAGCAGTTATTACGAGTGTTAGCGTGGATGAAATGATATCAGTCCGAGCGCAGAGTGCGGTTCAAAAATCAGTAACGTTTACTGATACAGTAACACCGGCGGAGACCAACCAAGGTCCGAATCTCGGCTGTTCTGCTGTTCCCGCGCGCTGCTACACATTATATACCTTTCTTTGTCAGGATGTGAGGATTTTGAGTATGAATGGGATGATAGTTCCCCATCATCGCTGGAGTAGGTGCAAATGGTG
>NC_057731.1:56118856-56120380 GCF_004010195.1 Chiloscyllium plagiosum | reverse complement strand
TGCTTGTCTCTCTCTGTGAGGGCTGGGGGCTAGCACCCCCCTTTGTTCCCTTGGGGTGCTGGTGTGTATTAGTCTGTTCGTTCCTGTCTGGTGGATGCCTTTCCTTTGTGTCAGGATGGTTCTGTATTGATGAATATGGGTGTGTTTCAGTCAGTCTCTTGATTTGATTAGGAGATGGGTTTCCATATTAATTAACTCCGGAGTTTCGGTCTATGAGTCATGGTTAGTGTCTGGCCTAGTATGGATTTGATCTGTCCTCTGGCTCCCATCTCCCGGTCACGTGGGCAGACCGGCAGCTGCTGAGTTCTGTGGGTTTAAGCTGTGGCTGCCGTTTAAAACACAAAATGAATTCCTATAGTTTTACCGATGTTGGCATAGTCCCGTGGCAAATGCGGGGCGGCTCTGGTGCCCACTTGCACGAGTGATGCACAAATTTGTTCCTCTGAGACAGGTAAGAAGGGGTAAGATTAAGGAACCTTGGATGATGGGAACAGAGGAGCTTCTTGTCAAAAGGAAGAAGACAGCTTCCGTAAGGTGGAGGAAGCGAGGATCTAGCACAGCTTTAGAGGATTGAAGGCTTGCTAGAAAGGAGCTCAGAAATGGACAGAGGAGAGCCAGGGGGGGGGGGACACAAAAAAGGCTTGGCAAGAAGGATTAGGGAGAACCCAAAGGCATTTTACTCATACGTGAGGAATAAGAGAATGATCAGGGAGAAGGTAGGGCCGATCAGGCATAGTGGAGGGAACTTGGGCATGGAGGCTGAACAGAGAGGGGAAGTCCTAAATGAGTTTTTTGCTTCACTTTTCACCAAGGAAAGGGAACTTGTGGATGAGAACTTTGAGGAGCTGGGATACAGTCTTGACCAGATCAAGATTGATGAAGTTAATGTGCTGGAAACATTAAGATTGATAAGTCCCCAGGGCCAGAACAGATTTATCCTCGACTGCTCCAGGAAGCGAGAAAGGAGGTTGCTAAGCCGCTGGTGAGGATCTTTGCCTCCTCACTCTCCACAGGAGTCATACCGGAGGATTGGAAGGAGGCGAGTATTGTTCCACTTTTCAAGAAGGGGAATAGGGAAATCCCTGGGAATTACAAATCAGTCAGTCTTACATCTGTGGTCAGCAAAGTTTTCGAAAGAATTCTGAGGGATAGGATTTATGACTATTTGGAAAAGCAGAGAGTGATTAAAGGCAGTCAGCATGGCTTTGTGAGGGGCAGGTCATGCCTCACAAATCTTATTGAGTTCTTTGAGGAGGTGGCGAGTCAGGTCGATGAAGGTTGAGCAGTGGATGTGGTGTATATGGACTTCAGCAAGGCATTTAATAGAGTTCCCCGTGGTAGGCTCATTCATAAAGTCAGGAAGTATGGGATACAGGGAGATTTGGCTATCTGGATTCAGAATTGGCTGGCTGACAGAAGGAAGAGAGTGGTTGTAGATGGAAAGTATTCTGCCTGGAAGACAGTGTTGAGTGGGGTCCCGCAGGGCTCTGTTCTTGGGCCTCTGCTCTTTGTAGTTTTTATAAA
>NC_057731.1:56116328-56118849 GCF_004010195.1 Chiloscyllium plagiosum | reverse complement strand
GATGACACAAAGGTTGGAGGTGCCGTTGATAGTATCAAGAGCTATTGCAGGCTGCAGCGTGACATAGACAGGATGTGGAGCTGGGCTGAGAAATGGCAGATGGAGTTCAACCTGGATAAATGCGAAGTGATGCATTTTGGAAGGTCAACTCGAATGCTGAATATAGGATTAAAGACAGGATTCTTGGCAGTGTGGAGGAACAGAGGGATCTGGTGTTCAAGTGCATAGATCCCTCAAAGTTGCTACGCAAGTGGATAGGGTTGTTAAGAAAGCATATGGTGTTTTGGCTTTCATTAACAGGGGGATAGAGTTTAAGAACTGCAAGGGTTTGCTACAGCCCTACAAGTCCCTGGTAGTCACCCTACTATAGGAAGGATACAGAGGCTTTGGAGAGAGTGCAAAGAAGGTTTACCAGGATGCTGCCTGGACTGGAGGGCTTGCCTTGTGAAGAAAGGTTGACTAAGTTCAGACTTTTCTCTCTGGAGAGAAGGAGGAAGAGAGGTGACCTGATCGAGGTATACAAGATAATGAGAGGAATCGATAGAGTTAATAGCCAGAGACTTTTCCCCAGGGCAGGATTAACAGGCATGAGGGGTCATAGTTTTAAGGTATTCGGAGAAAAGTATAGAGGGGAGGTCAGAGGAAGGTTCTTTACGCAGAGAGTTGTGAATGCATGTAATGCGTTGCCAGCTGTGGTGGTGGAAGCAGAGTCATTAGGGACATTTAAGCAACTGCTGGACATGCACATGGATAGCAGTGAGTTGAGAGGTGCAGAGGTTAGGTTATTATATTTTACATGAGGATTAACCCTCGGCACAACATCGTGGGCCAAAGGGCTGTTCTGTGCTGTACTCTTCTATGTTCTATGTTCTCAGAGTTATAGATGGGGGAAGTGCAATTATAATGCGAGTCGGCAAGACTTAGGAGGTATAGAATGGGGTAGCAAAATGCAGGGATGGGGACAATCGAAATGTGGAGCTGGTTTAAATAACAGACATTGCGTGTCCTTGATAGGTATGTCCCTGTCAGGCAGGGAGGAAGTGATAAGGTAAGGGAACCGTGGTTTACTACAGAAATTGCATCTCTTGTTAAGTGGAAGAAGGAGGCTTATGTGACGATAGACAAGATGGTTCAGATGAGGTGACGGAGAGTTACAGATCAGCTAGGAAGGATTTAAAGAGAGAGTTAAGAAGAACAAGGAGGGGACACGAGCAGTCTTTAGCAAATAGAATAAAGGAGAACACTAAAGCTTTCTACAGGTATGTGAGGAATAAAAGGATGACTAGGGCAGTCAAAGACACAAGTAGGAAGTCGTGTGTGGACCCTGTGGTGATCGGAGAGGTGCTAAACGAATATTTCTCATGTGTTTTCACTCAAGAAAAGAATATTATAGAGGAGGAGACTGAGATACAGGCTATTAGACTAGAAAGGATTGAGGTTAGTAAGGAGGACGTGTTATCAATTCTAAAAGGTGTGAAAGTAGATAAGCTCCCTGGGCAGGATGGGATTTATCCGAAGATTCTCTGTGAGGCTAGGGAGGAGATGGCAGAGCCTTAGGTCCTGATCTTTGAATTGTCAATGTCTACAGGTTTTGTACCAGAGGACTGGAGGATGGCAAACATTCTACCCTTGTTCAAGAAGGGCAGTAGAGTTGACCCATGCAATTATAGATCAGTGAGCCTTACATCTGTTATAGGAAAAGTTTTGGAAAAGATTATAAGAGATAGGATTTATAATTATCTCACAAGCAATAATTTGATCAGGTACCAATGTTCTCGCAAAGAGGATAAATAGACTTTAAACTTCTGAGTTGGGGGGAAGAGAAAGTGAAAGCGACAGGGAGTATGGAGTTAAATGGAAAGATAAGCAGCAGGATAGCATGTGTGCAGCGGATTTAACCTTGAGACAGACTGGGAATGCACCAAAAAGGAAGGATAACTTAGGACATCTTATGACTTCCAATATCTCTAAAGATAAGAAAGTTAGCATTAAGGCACTTTACCTGAATGCTCGTAGCATTCGTAACAAAGCAGATGAACTAATGGCACAGACCATCGTGAATGATTATGATGTGGTAGGCATCACAGAGACGTGGTTGCAGGGGTGTCAGGACTGGCAGTTAAACATCCAAGGGTTTTCAACTTATCGAAAAGACAGGGAGGCAGGGAGAGGGGGCGGGGTTGCCTTGTTAGTTAAGAACAAAATTAAATCTATGGCACTGAATGACATAGCGTCGGATGATGTGGAGTCTGTGCGGGTGGAATTGAGGAATCACAAAGGCAAAAAAACCATAATGGGAGTTATGTACAGACCTCCTAACAGTGGTCAGGACCAGGGGCGCAACATGTACCGAGAAATAGAGAAGGCATTTCAAAAAGGCAAGGTCACCGTGATCATGGGAGACTTCAATATGCAGGTGGACTGGGTAAATAATGTTGCCAGTGGATCCAAAGAAAGGGAATTCATGGAATGCTTACAGGATGGCTTTTTGGAACAGCCTGTCATGGAGCCCACAAGGGAG